>NC_141038.1:40837500-41012500 GCF_052040795.2 Danio rerio
AATAATATAATAATAATAATAATAATAATAATAATAATAATAATAATTACTATTATTATTATTATTATTATTATTATTATTATTATTATTATTATTAACATTATTATTATTATTATTATTAACATTATTATTATTATTATTATTATTATTATTGCTGTTGTTGTTATTATTAAAATAGATCATAATAAATTTACCAATTTATTTATTTAAAGACTAAATCATTTAATTAAAAAACAATTTTTTTTAGTTATATCATTGTAGTCGTTTGGGATGCAGTGACACAGTCAAATATTTCACCAAACAGATCAGCCACTTTTGACGTTCATAAACAATCATAAAGTCCTCGTGCTGCAGGAATTGGGAGGTTTGCTGAAGGTGCAGCTGTTGTGCAGTGAGGGGTTTGGGTCTTTAATAAACTATGAAAGTTAGCATACATGGAATAGTAAGAATGATTAATAAATCCATGTGAAACAGTCCTGTAAAAGTCACGTCTCGTCTTCAGTTTCGGGCTCAGGTGCGTTTTGCACTTACACACAAGCGAAACGTGCCAAAGCCCAAGTGAATTGTGCTCTGGCACACATCTTACAACTGGGCCAGGGCCGGCCAAGTGAACCGTGCCTGAGCAGGATTCAGAGCACTCACACTTCTCAAACCATTCAGGAAACGGGCATGGATTGAATAGTGTGAGTACGCCCTCAATCACCCACCCTCAGCCCCTTTCTGACCATTACTTTACCTTCTTCACCAGAGCAGAGATTTTAATGTCACTGTAATATTTCACAATTTCACTTGTGTATGTTGATCAGGTTTTCGGCTTTATAAAGATTTTTGCAAAATGCTCTACCCCAGAGCAAATGGTTCACACCTCAAACTCACTAGCAGGCTGAGGTCTTTGTGAAGTTTTTGTTGTCTTGAATATATGACTGTTCTGAGTTTAGTATTTAAGGAAAAGTTGCAAAGGTGTCATTGGGATCTTAAAAGCAAGATCCCCTTTGCAGTGTGTGAGTTTCTGAGCTTTTTCACCAGAGACTTATATGCTCCAATGTACTTCATCCATTCCTAACTCTTGGATTTATCTTTGAGTAGTTGGTGTAGTCCATTTTCTGAATTGTCTTTTTATTCTTTGATTCTGTAATTGGCATGAACTTTCATCTGGAAAATAAAGTGTTAAGTTTTGATTCGTTCTGAATTCTCCTAAAATCTTTTATATGCTGTACAATACAAATAAATCAATTCTACCAATCAGGTCACTGAGAAAAAAAAGGCCCATAGTGTGCCTAAAGCGTAACGCTTCATAGGTTTATTAATTTTATTGCAATCGTGACACACCAAACTTACTGGCCCAGTTATGAGTTATTAACTTGGCTGAGACTTGGCCCAGATATGGTCTATGTTTGGCCCTTGTCTGGAAGCCAGATTTGGTCCAGTCATGTACCGTAATTCACTGCGGCATGTGGGCCAAGCAAAACCTGATTGTGTGGACCAGAGCTGGGCCAGAGAAATTTTGCTATATGGGTTGGCACTTCAATGCAGAGCCTTTTTGATTTCTGGTTATCGTTGATTTAGCAAGTTGTATGGAAATTACTAAATTAACAACACTTTTATTATGAGTGAGCAGGAGGCAACCAGACTAACTGGGTATTAGTTAACCCTGCATCCTCTGACTGACTATAGAATGTCGAGATCCTGTTTGTGAGAATGTACACAAATTCCAGAGCATGACAACTCTGTGCGGCATTGCACAGAGATCATATATAAATCGAAACTCAAAACTCATAAAGTCATAAATGACGAATGTGATTTGTTCTTACAATTAGAAATACAGTCTAAATTTGACGGTCACTTCAAGTTGGAGTCAGATTTAATTCGGAGCTGAAAAACAAATATGATTCTAATAAATAACAATTATTTTAAGAAGCACTAGAAAAGTCTTACATGCATTTAACTTTCAATCATGCAGTTAGTTTCATCATTGGGCTAATAGAAGGACTTCTACAAAATAAATTAATAATAACGATATCACTGAGTGACAGCTGAAGTAAACAAATTTACAAAATTAAAGTAATGAGCCATGCTTTATCATTCAGTGTGATATGATTGTTTATGACCCTGAGATATTTGAATGACAGGCAAAGTTTGCCATTTGAAATCAAGATTTCTTCAGTTGTCAGATCTTGGGTTTCTTAGTGTCTCTGAATAATACTGCGTCTGAGGACAACAGCCTGATATTAACATTTTTATTGAGAGTAAGGTAAGATTTCAATAGCTGTGCAAGCAGATAAAGGTCAGATTCAGTATCTTCTCTGTCGTGTATTCAACAGATGTGATTTCTCCGTAGAAAACACTTACTGCAGGAACGGTTTTGATTTGAAAAAGAAAAAATAAATAAATGCATAATTCATCCTTCTTAGTATAGAGAGGCTCAGTGCTCCGTCATAAGTCTGCACCCGTAATACCCATACTAACAAGATCAAAGTCTAGTGTGGTGAAATTGCTTTCTACAAACCACTTTCACACTAACAATGTTGAATGAGAGGAGACTTTGCTGTATTTCTGAAGGTTTTCCGACAGTGCATGGAAAGAAAGGTAATGAAAATGGTGAGATGTCTCCAAGCAGCCTTTAAAATGCAATGAGACAGTTTTATTATCAGTCTGTATTTTCAAGATCCAATTGCAGCTGTAAATAATAAAACAAACAAAAAAAATATATATATATAAAAAAAATAATTGCCTTGCAAAATCAAAATAAATCTTCTCTCTTGTTACTTAAGATGGGTAATCTGTCTTTTCTATAAAAGGAGAACCCTTCAGGATGGTCCTCTATGTAACCATGAATAACCTGACTGAATTAAGTCTGAACTCCGTCTGTCCTTCCTTCAGATCTTTTGAATCCCAACTATACAGCACTGACATTTATGTTAGATGCTGATTTATGTGTACAAACCAATATACACTTACCAGTCACTTTATGTACACCTTGTTAGTACTACATTGAATCTCATTTTGCCTTCTGCCTCAATTCTTGGCAAAACTTCAGCAAGGTGCCTGGAACCTTTCTCTAAAATTGTGGTCCATTTTGACTTGATAGAAGAAAAAGGTGCATTTTCAAGCAAAAATGTGGTGTGGAAAGGAAGGCAAGGAAATTTTCACATTATGTCTGATAATATAATATTATTTATTAATAATAAGTTTTTTTTTTTTTCGGCTAGAATGAAACAAGTTTTTCATTTTTTAAAATAAATTTTAAGGACAAAATTATTAGCCCCTTTAAGCTATTTTTTTTTCTCAGTAGTCTACAGAACAAACCATCATTATGCTATTACTTGCCTAATTACCCTAACCTGCCAAGTTAACCTAATTAACCTAGTTAAGCCTTGAAATGCCACTTTAAGCTGTATAGACGTGTCTTGAAAAATATCTAGTCAAATATTATTTACTATCATTAAGGCATAGATTAAATAAATCAGTTATTAGAGATAAGTTATTAAAATTATTATTTTTAGAAATATGTTGAAAAAAATGTTCTCTCCCTTAAACAGAAAATGGGAAAAAAATAAACAGGGGGTCTAATAATTCAGGAGGGCTAATAATTCTGACTTCAACTGTATGTGGCTTGGGCAAGTGCAAAAATTCTGTAGAAATTGTTTTTCGGGACGTAAATATTAATGACTCTTAAGTAGCTCATATCATGCCTACTCACACACACACACACACACACACACACACACACACACACACACACACACACACACACACACACACACACACACACACACACACACACACACACACACACACACACACACACACACACACACACACTCTAAAGCAGTGTTTCTCAACTGGTAGGTCGCGACCCAAAAGTGGGTCGTGGGAACATTTTCAGTGGGTTGCGGTTTGTGGTTGAAAAACCAACAAATGTTTAATTTAACTTATTTTGCTTTTACTGGACTTTTATTTTAAAATGTATGCACAACAACCCCACCATTTGGCATGTGAAATTTCATTTAACCAAAGCAACAAATATGTCGAAGCACAAATGCAACCCCGAATATGTAAAGTATGGATTTACATATTTTGACGACAAAAAAAGACTTAAAGCCTCAGTGTATCATATGTAGTGAGGTGCTCTTACAAGAGAGCATGCAAACTCCTAAATTAAACCGACATTTAGAAACCAGACAACATGTTTTATCAACAGTTCAGTTTAGTTCATGGTAACTGAACCTTTCCTTACCCAAACCACAGTTAACAGTATTTGTCGGTTTTACTTTGTAATAATTCTATAATTTGATCCATTTTGTTAAATGACAGCAATAAAATATTGTTTATTAGTAAGTCTTGGTGATTTTCATATGCTTCGTCTGTCACTACTTGTGTATGTTCACAAATAAATACAAATTAATTTTAATTCCTAAAATTGTACTATAGTTCCTAAAAATTTGGGTCACAGCCTGATGACCATGTAAAAATGTAAGTCCTCTAGCCAAACCGGTTGAGAACCGCTGCTCTAAAATAAACACATGCAAAATAATTATACTTCAGTAGCCAAAAAACATTTAAACAAATTAAGTCGATTGATTTCTTAAGTGACATGTTTTTTAAATGAATCAACTTGAGTGATAGGGGCGAAGCACTGAAGCAGTAGGTAGTGCGGTTGCCTCACAACAAAAAGGTCGCTGGGTCGCTGGTTCGAGCCTCATCTCAGTTGACGTTTCTGTGTGGAGTTTGCATGTTCTCCCTGTGTTCGCGTGGGTTTCCTTCAGGTGCTCCGGTTTCCCCACAGTCCAAAGACATGCGGTACATGTCTTTGGACATGCCCCCAGATTAATAAAGGGACTAAGCCGACAAGAAAATGAATGAATGAACTTAAGTGATAGATTTATTTAAGCTAGAAGGAGTGAGCCATCTGTATGCCATCAGAGTAAACTAATTTGCTTCTAGATTGTGTTGTAGATCAAATACAGGCAATAATATAGTTATTCTGAAAATAAGGGTCTGACAGAGATGTAGTTTGTATTTTGTGGGACTAATATCAGCTTCTGCATGAACACATTTTTGAGGTTAATTGACTTTCTTTGGCTAAATGATCACAATGCACAAACATGCATTAAGCACGTTTACTCAACAGTTCAGACTAGATGTGTTTGAATTTGTATTATAAATGTATGTATAAACATGTGTTTCTTGCCTCATTATTTCACAAAATACACATGAAACTAAATTCAATTCAATTCATCTTTATTTATGTAGCACTTTTATGATGTTAATTGTGTCAAAGCAGCTTAACATAGAAGAGTAAAGTAAATTGAAAGTGTGCCAGTCCAATTTTCAGAGTTGAAGTTCATTTTAGTTCAGTTCAGTGTGGTTTAATTTTCACTGCTGAGAGTCCAAACAATGAAGAGCAAATCCATCGATGTGCAGCTCCACAAGTCCTGAACGATGCAAGCCATTGGCCACAGCGTCGAGGAACAAAATTCACCAATTGGCAAAAGTGATGGAAGAAAGCCTAAAGAGAAACCAGGTTCAGTTGGGTACGACCATTTCTCCTAGAGGCTGGAGAAATCAGGACAACCATGGTGGAGAAGCTGCAGGTGGGAGAGGTCATCGGCTGGTGTACAGGCTGGCCCTTTAGGATCAATGCGAAGTCTGTCACTGGGGTCTTACAGGAGTTTCATGCTCTCCACTTCTCCATGACCACTACAGCAGCTGGAAAGGATACTGCCTGGTCCAGGATTATGGAAACCTCGGGAATAATAAAAAAAGACTTACCTAAGCAGAGATGCTGTTCAAATTGTAATGTCTTTTGGGAAGTGTTCCCGGCTCCGGTTGTCCTAGATAATGCAGACTAACAATCCATTAGAGGATTTGGATTTTAAAAGCATTTGTCATTTATGTGTATGTTATGTTTAAGTGAAGTTTTTAAACTAATTTCGAGAGGAGCACGTGATATAATTGACTGCAGCTGGCCACCTATCTACACTCATTAGTTAGCCAGATCAGATCTATCCTAACTCACTATAAGTAGCCTAGCTAGATATTACTCCCTTATCTTCGTTTTCCGAAGAAACCCCCCATCCACCCCCTTTCTCCTCCCTTCCTCCTTTAAAAAGGGGAGCTCTCGAGAACCACCTGATCTCGTACTCCCCTCACATGCTCTATGGACCTGGTGGGAGCCCTGGGCTCAACTATCTCCGAGCTCAGGGTTCTCTCCAGGGACAGCATGCCAAACCTGCTAACAGTTGTCAAGCAATATCTAAGTGTGAACTCTTGAATCTAGTTTTAAACTGACACAGTGAGTCTTCTTCCCGGACTGTGCCAGGAAGGCTATTCCAGAGTTTAGGTGTCAGATACGAGAAAGATCTACCTTCTATATTGATATTCTGGGAATAATCAATTGTTCAGAATTAACTGAGCATAGTGGACGTGAGAGGCTATAATACACTAGGAGCTCCCTGAAATACTGGGGAGCTTAGCAGTTCAAGGTTTTGTAGGTAATCAATAAAATTGTAATGTTTATACGATATTTAATAGGGAGGCAATGCAATGATGAAAGAACTGGAGTAATATGATCATATTTCTTTGTTCTAGAAATCACTCTAGCAGCTGCATTTTGAACTAGCTGAAGTTTGTTAATGAGGCCAATAGTGCAACTACCTAGTAACAAATTACAATAGTCTAACCAAGAGGTCATGAAAGCATGAACAACCTAAACAAAATATACTTTAAAACAGACAATATAGCATGGCATTGAACGTTTATTGGCATTAAATACATTTATAATCATTATATGTCACATTTTGTGATCTGACAAACTGTGAACACACCATTGTTATGTATGGCTGCCTGCTTCACATAAATGCTCCTTTACTTTTTTAAAGTCTGTCCAGTTTTCAAAAGAAGAGTCATATATAGTAAGTATAATACAAGCTTAGATAAACTTAAAAAATAAAGGAGAAAATATATTTGTATAATCTTACTAGGACATGTCATTAAACTCTGCCTGGGGTGTGCATAACAATGATACTGTGTGAATCTTCACAGTCTGTATTTTCTGGATTTTAGTCACAGGATTTATGCCATTTCCATCTACTGAGCTCCTGTTATTCAGATATGCCTACATGATGTATCCAGATTTTCATTCTAAGACAATTAAATTGTAATGTTTACTATTTCACTGCTTTGTTTGAATATCAGCATGGATACATCTTCATGCCTAAATGCATTATCTGTAACTTTGATTGGCAGAATATAGTATTTGCATTAATTGGCAGTAAAACAAAAGTACCTATTAAGACTGTCAGTGAGTCTAAATCTACCTGTATACAGCTTGTCGAATGTTATCTGATAATTGGTCCATTTGGTACTTGTGAGTGTAAATATATCTTCATTTCACAAGAATTTAATCAAAATGTCTGCCTCGGCCAGGTTTGGCCTAATTAATTCCCTGGTATCTATAGTACAATATATTCTCCCCTAAGCAGTAGCTCTTGTTCCTGAAGTGTTTTTCACAAAAATGAGATTCAAGTCACACTCTCTGTATGTGTGGATGTGATCTGGATGTTAGATCAGCCAACCTTTCCTGAAAAAAAAAAATAAAAACAAAACAACAACCACAGTTTGTGGACAAGTCTTTTAACACTCTCCAATAGCTATAGCAATTCCAAAAATACTTATCCGCTTTAGTATTTCTTGAAATTAGATATTAATCTTATATACGATCCCATTAAAGACTTAATGTCCCCCTCAGAATCATCTGAAATAGATGCTAAAATGTTACAAATCAGCTAAGGTGGGATTTGATCCAATCGGAGTCCAATAAAGAAGCCAGTATTTCACGCCAAAATGACTTTAATAAGAAAGCATTGATTTGAGTTTCTTTTCCAAGACAGAATTTTAAGAGCAGCGCCAGAGATGATGTTTTCGTGCAGTCATTCATCAGGCTGGCATTATCACAGTGGATCTGGATTCATTCACTGACAAGGCAGAAGGCGCTCAAACAAATTCCCATCATGTTGTGCATTGTGTCTGGCACCTCTGTTGATTTGTCTTTTGGCTTTTTGAACACTTTTTCATTAGCAAATAATTTGATTAGAGCAGAGTGGATGCCTGACATTAAAATGTCCCAGATGCTTCAAATTGGAGCATAACAAGGTTACACTTTATTTCAGTGGTGCCCTTTAGAAAATCTACTGTATACACACAAAAATGTAAAAGAAATGTAGAATTTGTTCCACAAAATTATACACTAACTTAATGACTTACTAACCCAACCCCTAGTATTGTGCAAGTTACTTTCAAACTGTAATACATTTCAGATTACTTGTTACTGTTTTTTTAAAGTAATCCTTTACCTTACATTATTACTGTCTCAGAATTTTAATATGTTATACTCTTATACTACTTTTTAGTTATTTTAACCGAAATACCGACAGAATTAGAACTTAAAAATCTAAAATGACAAAATGTACTGCAGAGCATTTTACATCCGGTAGAAAGCAATATGATGTAGCAGAATGACTGAGACCTATCCAGGCTGCTAACAATATAGTATATAATGGGCAACGTGAAGGCTCAAGACAATGCAGGAAAGGATGACAGCCAGAATCACAAATGATCTTAGTCTGTTAAAAGTATGGTAGAGGTAAAGCGATTATCTGGCAATATCTGTGAATAGCTTGGGTATATTCATAGACACAACAGGCCTAGATGTAAACTTCAATGCCATGACAAGATGCAGATATTTTTTTTTCTTATTGTTGCCATTATTCTGTTCACTTTAAATTCAAGTGGTTCACAACACAAAGCTGTCATGCACACAGTAAGCATGATGAACAGCTTTCTCAATATGAAATGCAATGAGGACCAACCCCTTAACCTGTCATTTCAGGCCATACAAATGAACATATAGGCTAAACATCGCCTAACTGCTTAGAAAGAAAACAGATCAAACAGAGATCTAAATGCTTCTAAAAAGACTCAATTAATCCACTGACCGAGAGACTAAGAGAAACTTAATTCCTGCTGCTTTGGCTTTTTATTCTCATCTTTTTATTTAAATATATACACCATATCAACATTCTTGGAATAACCAATTTAACAGGAGGATCTCTGGAGAGCAAAAGCACAAGAAGAAGAAACACAAGGCACAAATTGTGAGTCTGCATCATCTAACGGAGCGAGAGCAGGATTATTTGGACGTGATCACCCAGTGCACGCGAAAAGCTTTGTGCGCTAGCTTATATTTGAGAGTTAGTGAGCAGTTTTGTCCACGAACAGAGGAAACCGGCGCGTGAACAAAATATAAATTCGCTCGCTATTTTAAAGTGCTATTCCATCGTATGTTATGAGCCATGGTTCATGTGTGTGGCTGCAGACTCTGCTTTTGGACACGACAACCCTTGAACTCTGGTGAATGAAAAAATCGCTTACGTCACACTCACCTGTCCCAAAAAACTTCGAAACCCGCCTGTCAGGTGTGTGCAAAGCACTTAATGTGTGGTTCTAATTCAATCCTGCCTCCAATCTTTAGTCCTAAATTCACCCTCATGCTCCACCATCATAAAATCACAACTCACAAAACAAGATAGAAGCATGAATTTAATTAAATAGATCAACTGCGAGCCATATTACCCTCATTGTCAGAAAGCATAGTGTGCCATTTAAATTGAGCATTGTCATTGTAAATGGAGCATCGTCATCACTAAAGTGAACATTTTTTTTTCTGTTTTTCAAATATATAACTAACCCAAACAACTATTCATCAAAATGTTTAATACACACGTACTGTCCCACTAACACATTGATTGAAAGAGTGGCACAAAGTGAAAATAAAGTGGCATTTTGATATGACAGAAAAACAAATACTATGGTAAATACTGCACAATAGTAGCTATAACTAAATAAAACATAAATTTCCCCTGATTAGAACCTACATGCCAAATCAGCCAGAATTGGATCAGTAACAATTAGTAGGAAATTTTTGAAAATTGCATGGCTTACATTTCTGTTAAGTATCAAGCCAGTATAGTATGGTTTACTCTTTAAATTACAGTGATTTATTGCATGTGATGTGTATGTGCAAGCGCGAACACTCACACTGTATTTCAACGTCTTATCTAATGGCAGACTTTAAATAAGGACAGCGTTTTTCTCTCACACTTAAACTGCATCCATTACGGCTTTAACACATGTCTTTCTAAATCAAATTTGTTTATCACAAAAACACTCTGCAATCCACTCAAAAGGATATTGACACCCAGTTGAGAAACACTGCTCTCACCGATGACATTTCTAAACAGAAGTTCTAAGCATCCTACCAGAAGACACTGATCACAGTGAAGCCCTTCATGCAGCAACAAAGAAAGAGATCTATAGCTCAAATGGTGTTTAGCAATATAGGGCAAAAAGAAATGGAATACTAAAAATACTGAGATTTACTGAGAGTATTGAGATTTTAACTATACTTTATACTTTAAATGTAAATTTATTTTGTATTTTTCTTTATGTTTAATCGTAATTGGGTTGTTACTAAAAGTGAATTGTGCAGCATGTGTTTTGTAATTTTATTTAGCTTGTAAGTGATTTTCTCTTTCTTCAGTGGGAAAAAAACAATTGCCAGTACAATTTAAAATGGTTTATTGAATCAACATCTTTTTATGGTTACTTTATTTCTGCACATTATTTCTCATTGAACCAGAGTTGTTGTCATAGTAGACACAAATCAAATCAAAAAGTTTAATTTAATGGAGTTAACATATTTAGAAAGAGCAAGCCACTAGAAAGACTAACTTTAATAAATAGGAATTAGTGTAATGTAATAATTTAATTCTATTACATGTCAGTAAACTCATTGAAGTGGTAGTAGAGTTTTAAAATTGATCAGTTTGAATAGTAGTATAAGGTAAGAGAAAAATTGACTAGTTACAAGCGAACAAACAAATCATTCAGCGCTCTTTTGAACAGACTGAACCTATTAATTCAACAGTGAATATCTATTTCTGTGGATAAAATGTGGTTAAATAGACATAGGCCACTCTTATTTAAATACAAATGTGGCTTTGACTTTTCTGCACATATTCACATAAGTTGTAGAAAAAAATGAGAATATGAGAAAAAACGAGAATGAGACTACAGTGCAATGATGAAAATGCTGGAAACCCAATGATGGAGATGATGGAAACCCAAAGTTTGCAAGACCTAACCAAGAGCACCAGCGATAATCAATCTATAACCAATCAATGACCTTTTTGTTGTTTCTTAGACATGCTTACATATCCTATCCTTTCATATTGTATGAACCGGTTCAGCATGCCAGAAGGCATTACTTGTGTTCCTTGAGTGTTGTAGAGAATACCTCAAGGACTTTCTTTGTGCTTTGTGGAGAAGAGCTCCTATGTGGGTTCACTGGTGGACTGTTTGTCACTGGTGTGACGGTTAATCTACGTTCCTACTCTCACCCATGGTCATGAGCTTTAGGTCATGACCGAAAGGACAAGTTCTTGCATACAAGCGGCCGATATGAGTTTCCTTTGAAGGGTGGCAGGGTGCACTCTTATGGATAGGTTGAGGAGCTCTGACACTCAGGAGGAGCTTAGAGTAGAGCCGCTGCTCCTCGACATTGAGAGAATTCAGCTGAGGTGGCTCAGGCATCTGTTTAGGATGCCACCTGGATGCCTACCTAGGGAGGTGTTCCAGGCATGTCCCACTGGGAGGAGGCCTCGGGGAAGACCCAGGACATGCTGGAAAGACTATGTCTGACTATGTAAAATCTACATATTAGGTATGTGGCTTAGGTGAATTCAAAAACTCTCCATGTTATTATATCCTCATTTATTTCCCATAAAATATCCCTAGAGTCAGAAGATCCATATTGACCATATTTGGAATGATCGTGAATATTAATGAGCTGTGCTCTGATGATTGCAACCTGCTCTCTCTTTCTCTCTTTGTGTTCAATAATGTGAAGTATTCCTTTCATAAAGTATTACTTTCAAAAATAGTGACTTTGCTAAACTGGGGCTTGGAGTAGCTGTAGCTCTATCATAATTTTATATAGCCATGTTTTAATACACTATAAAGTGTGAGCAGATGTTCCATTTTTTTCTTAGGAGAGTTCATTATTCCGGCTCTATCGTGAGAACCGCCCAGTCAAAGGCAGGTTAACCAAGCTCGGAATTTACATGAGAAAAACAAAACAACAGTGCTTGAGTTTCACACTGCGGTAATTTATTTGACTATTTCTAGGTATACCCAGATTTTCCTTATAGGGGACCTATAAAGTAAAACTGGAAAAAACTCATTGGAAAAAAATTAAGAAAAGTAAAGTGAAATGGAGTTTGTGGCTGTCCATTCTCATCCGAGTCACTGCTTGCTGTCTATCTATCAGACTCAACTACTGTCGGTAACTGCTGGAACTCTGGAACTATAGAGAATATTTACCCATCTGATTGAAAGTGCACACAATTGTAGTGTGAATATAATTCATTTTCATGTTTGGTTAATGTCATAAGTAAAAACAAATTAAAGGAAGTGAATGAGTTTTACTCATTCATCCCAAACAAGATACATTTACTATTAGGGACGCAACAATATGGATTTTTTGCCTGATATCAATAACCGATAACTCTTCAAACTTGGAGGCTGATAGCCAATATATATATGCAGATAATTATAAATATTTCAAAAGGTTATATTTTTTACAGCAAACTTCATTAAAAAATTGAACTGCTATTTTGAACTGAATAGTCTATAATCAAAGCAAAATGCTCTAATTTCAAAGTTTCACTCAACTGCAAGCGGAGCAGCTAAGCATTGAGCTCAGATGACTTTATGAAAAACACAGAGCACAATATAAAGACAGAATGTGCGGTGAGTTGAGAGCTCCTACACTGGATTTAGTGACCGACGCACCCCGTGCTGCTCTGAAGGCTGTCAGATCAGTGTGTGTGTGTGGTGACAGTCTTCATGGGCGCTCGTTATAATGAATATGAATATTCCGATCAAACTGAATTCTTACATCAACAACACATGGCAAGCAACACATTGTTGATAATAACAAATAGTCATATTAGATTACAAACAGCCCAATAAGTTGTTAAGCATGTGTGCATCGCTGCTGTGATGTTTGCACATGTAATATCTTTCCAGAGGCAATTGAAAGCAAAATACACAATGACACTCTATCAAACAATGATGAGAAATATGGTTACTTATTGTGTTATTAACGCACAGCAATACCACATGAAGAAAAGGCAGACTTTAAAGGAATAAACAATATAGCGCACTGGACTGGTAAAGCAGTCTGGCAAGCAGTTCTGTACAATTATGTAATTTATCGGCTTAAAAATATTGGCCTAATTTCGATAACGATAATCTTAAGAATAGCATTTATCGACCGATAATGATATGGCCGCCGATATATCATGCATCCCTATTTACTATACAAACCAATACATAGTTTCATGCATTCACATTTCTTTAGTGTAAAATTTAATTCCAGCGTCAGCCTTTGTGAACAGATTTGTCTGTGACATTCACTTCTTGCATGGGTATTTTAAATAAATGTGGCAGACCAAAGGCACAAGGACAACCTTTTTTTTAACATTATAATCATCTGAATGCACACTGATTTATCAAGATTGTGAGATACACACGTTTTTCTTATTGTAGTACTGTAAGTAGCAATTTACAGTTCTACAACCATGAAATGTCATCAAATGTGACTTCAGGTGAAAAAAAGATTTATGTATAGGGGATGATTAATTCCATACATCAATCATCTTTGTCAATAATTAATTTCCATGCTGTGTTTCAACTATAAAAGCATGCAATATCTGACTGACGAAGCCTGTTTGATTCAATTGACTATTCTGGCATCTGGGAGGCTACAATTCAAACAGCAGAAATAAAAGAATTGTAATGACACCACACAGTCGAGCATGTTTTGACCAAAAAGTCCATTCATTATTGGATATATGGAGGACTTTTAATTGTCAGTAACCATTTTAAAGCGATTTCAGTGAATAAGCCGCTACTAAATTGCAGTGTTCAAGGTCTATTTTCTTTAAAAATAACCCATCTTCAGTGTCTGATTGTTTGATTGGGTCTCAGATGGACAAGAAGCACTGTATTAAATTCCATTTTTCTGTGTCATGTCTATAAAATGTAATAATTGATTTTCACATTGAAAAATGATTATAGCCAACAGAACCTCAAGGTTTTTTTTCCCATTACTTCATCAATTGGTGAAGTTTTTTTCCTCGCCACTGGCTTGCTTGGATTGGGACTTGTGGAGCTGTGCATCAATGGATTTGCTCTTCAGTGTTTGAACTTTCAGTAGTGAAATTTAAACCACACTAAACTAAACTAACCTGAACTTCAGCTTTGAAATCTGGACTTTACTTGAACTTCTATGTTAAGCGGCTTTGACACAATACATGCATTGCAAAAGCACTATATAAACAAACAAGAATTGAATTGAATGAATTGATTTTACTCCAGTAGTTTTAATGGAGTTTCTGTGCTAGCCTGCTGATCCTGATGGCACGTGCAAGTAAACAGCTTTTCATCTCATTTTACACTTGAACAATTAAACGAATGCTTAAGTCTATTAAACTGATTATTTTGTAATTACATTACAACATCAATGCTATAAAAAGAGCAATATAAAATTGAAAAAAGTCACATTAACCGTTCACCAGACGTTTATCGGTAGGGGAAGAAACACTAACTATGCATATACCCTGTTGGGTTTATAAGCTACAAGTGTGTTGCCAGACTAAGCTCACATGTACTTGCAATGATTTTTAAATCAGTAGAATGCCTTCAAAATACAACACCGGAAATGTATGACTTTTTCTGAAAAAAATGTCTTGATGTTTTATTTTATTATTTTTTTTTTATGTGTGCACAAAGTATTCTCGTAGCTTCATACAGTTATGAACAGTGGACAATGATGATGCGGGGACTATTTCGACAGTGGTCTTTGTAACTTTCTGGGCTTTCCATGTTTTATGACCCTTGGCGTTTTGTTCATCAAAAATGTTCATCATCTCAATTTGTGTTCCTATGGTTAATGAAGGTCATGTGGGTTTGAAACAACACAAGGGTGATAAATTAATGATAAAGATTTTATTTTTGGGTGTACTATAATTCACTTCAAACAGTCTACTAATACTTTGAGTGCTATAAAGTTAATGTTGCAAAGATACTTTGTTAATATAATGAAAAATAAAGTGTCTAGCACAAGGGTGTAGCGGTGGCGCAGTGGATAGCGCTGTTGCCTCACAGTAAGAAGGTTGCTGGTTCAAGCCTCAGCGGGGTCAGTTGGAATTTCTATGTGGAGTTTGCTTGTACTCCCCGTGTTTGTATGGGATTCCTCTGGGTGCTCCGGTTTCCCACACAAGTCCAAAGACATGGGCTATAGTTTAATTGGGTAAGCTAAATTGTCCGTAGTTTATCTGTGTGAATGAGAGTGTATGGATGTTTCCCAGAGATGGGTTGGAGCTGAAAGGGTCAGATTAATGAAGGGACTGAGTCGAAAAGAAAATGAATGAATGAATGTCATGCACAAAAAAGAAATTGTGCTCTTGTCTTAAGTAAGACAGTCTGATTTCCCAAATATCCACCTTCAGACAACAAAGGAACCACGTGGAGAACATAAAGGCATCATAATTGCATCATAGTACATAGTCTTACCCTGGATGAGGCTGGATCAATTTTTTTAGTTCACCTGACAGCATACTTTGTGTTTTTATTTTTTTGAGGAAAAGGAAAAGTAATCCACCTTCCTTCCTCCTGGCCAAACATAAATGGAGGAAATGATGCAATCGCACTGACACATGCTTAGAAAGATGTGATTGTTATGTGCAATCTGTTTGCCAAGCCTTACAGCATCTCTGCTATCCTCACTTTTACAGTTAGCCTGCGAGATGGCGACAACAGCTTTGAAGGTTGCTTTGAATAAAGATGCATATAAAAAGGAATCCGTTATTAGTTCCCATAAAGCAAGAAGAGAACCGCATGGGGAAAAGTGAAAGACAAGGTGAGGAGCGGCAGCACCAGATCTAATTAGATAAAGGGAGATGCAGGGCTGCTTTCATGCTCTGCTGAGGATATCAAATGACCCGCGGGTCGGCGGATAGGAAGTCTCTCTGGAGGTCAGTCAAGGTAACAAAGGATTTGGCTTCAATCGAAAGAAAGCTTCTGATATACGCCAATCATTTGTAAAGACCAGGCAGCAAGTATGTGTGGAGAGAGCAAAGCTTCTTTTTTTTCCTTTCTGTTCAATAGTGAAAAGATCTTCAATGCCCTGTTTTAAAACCTGGTCAGTTGACTAGCAATTTAAAGCATCAGAGGCACTTTCTTATCCTGTTTCAAAAGGAAAACTCTAAGGCAGGATATTTTTTATTATCTTTTTTTACAGACAAAACAAATGTACAGTATAGTGCACCATAGCAAACTTAATTGAAATAAAATCCTATATAGTGGTTGCAAAAATAATAGTTTGTTTGCGTAGCACTTTAAACTAGCATTTATTTACGAATGTATTTTTCCTTGCATTCTTGATAAGTTATTAAGGTAGATTTTGTAGATATATAAACAGGTGGTGACAATTTAAAGGAGTAAGAACGTGTTTTTCGGTATAACTGCAGTTTGCGACTATGCCACCAGGGGGCACAAAAGGAAGGGATGCGAACGGACAGAAATATGAAGTAGCTGTAAATACCCTGCTACTTGAAACAATGAAACAAAGCATTATAATTCCTCCATTAATCATTAAATTTTATTGTCGTAAACTTTTTCATGAAATGAAGATTCGTTTTGGGAAGTATGATTAAAGAAATAAAGACAATTAAAACGAACCCATATAGCAACATTTCTCTGGCCCAGCTCTGGCCCACACAATCAGGTTTTGCTTGGCCCACATGCCGCAGTGAATTACGGTACATGACTGGACCAAATCTGGCTTCCAGACAAGGGCCAAACATAGACCATATCTGGGCAAAGTCTCAGCCAAGTTAATAACTAATAACTGGGCCAGAACTGGGCCAGTAAGTTTGGTGTGTCACGATTGCAATAAAATTAATAAACCTATGAAGCGTTGCGCTTTAGGCACACTATGGGCCTTTTTTTTCTCAGTGACCTGATTGGTAGAATTGATTTATTTAATCAAAAATTATTTTTATGTATTTTAAATGTGGGTCAAGACTGGCCAAACTCACGTGGCCCACAATCAATTTTTAAAATCTGGGCCAAATACTACGTTTTACATCTGGCCCAAATCTTGTGTGCCGCATTATAGACGGTGCAACCTCTGCCAAACCCAGGCCATGGTTGGCCCACATGCATACAGCCAGTGCCGGATGAATGCCTGATGTCCCAGCTTTATGCCAAATCTGGGCCAGAATTCTTTGCTACTAGGGAAAGTATAAAAGTACATACAAATAAGTAGGCCTACTGTAAATATATAAATAAATAAATAAAAATAAAGCAGTGTTTTAGCCTCAATACAGATATGGCTACTGAGAACGCACGTTTCTAAACACGCATTACTGCAATTTGTCACCCGCAGTCACACACTTTACTGCAGCTGTGAAGACCGCCTTCTAATTTCTGTGCTTTACATAATAGCAACCAGGTGGCGCAAGAATCAAGCAATTTTCCATTGACTTAGTTGTCATGCATGCTTAGATGCATGGACAGTATTTGTGTGCGAGCACTCGATTCAGCTACCTTGATGTCTCGAGCGACTGGGTTATTTTATTTATTTATTTTGGAGATAAAGTATACATTTTTGTATTCACATATGAATACAACAGAAAAACATAAAACGTTACAAATTTCATGTCCACTTTTGAGGGCTCAACATAATTTCATAGATCTAGATAAAATAGCCTGAGCGATATTAAAATCATCTAAAGATATACAAATATTGTATAGAAAAAACTATTAAATCAACCAATATAAAACAAACAAAAGCTATAACGATTTATTAATATACAGTATAATACAAATATTATTTTAGATCATTTTATCTATTTATTTAGATCAAACTTTAATTTTACAAAGGCCCATCTGAAAAAAAGATTTTAGATATTTTCTAAAAACAATAAACAACTGAGTTTATTATAATTGTGTTATTTTAAAATAAATAAAACTTATGAAGTATTTGGATTTTGTATATGGTAAATGTATTTTTTACAAACAGATACATTAAATTATACATGAAGACAGAAAGGAATTGAAAGATAATTTCTCATGGTTTTGCTCACCCAAATCGTGTTCTGTTTGCATTTCATTGGATCCATATAAACAATATTTTAAAAAAATATTTTAGGTTTTAGAAAATATTTAAATGCTGTGTTTTGATGCATGTGTGAGAGATGTACAGTATTTGTTATTTTAAAATTATAGAACTAAGACACTCAATAAATAAGATTTTTATTTATGTTTTTTTCATTAACATTCATCAATGTACATCACAATTATTGTCCATAAATAATAAATTAATCATTACATATGCCTAAATAAGTATTTATTCAAAGATATTATCAGCAAAACACAGAGATAAGGTACGGCGCATGGTCTATCAGGTAATGTGCTCTTTCGGCACAGTAATCTTAATGTTATTTTGTAGTTTGTGCTGTGCCACTGTTTTCATATCCTGTAGTGTGTGCATGTTTAGGATTCAAGGTAATAACATAATCATGATGATCAAAGAAATAATTTTTTTTTTCACCTCAATGCAATTTAATTGGGGACTATAAAGGCTAAATAACTTAATTCTTATATTTGCTTAATTACTTTGCTTCCCGCCCATCTTTTCTAAAAGTACAGTACAGTATAGAGTAAAAGCATGTTTATTACTAAGAAAACCAACTAAACAAAATTATATTTTAGTTGAACACATCACATCACATAAGGTACACAAACAGTAGCCTACCGTCTTATCTAGTACAGTGAAAAGGCAAAGCTGAAAATCTATGGTTAAAGTGCCACCCAGTGGTCAATAGCTGCTGGTGCACCTACTACCGCCGTGGTGACAGCGACAGAGGAACATATTGAAGTGGTGACATCTGTATATTAGGAGGACTAATGATTTTGATCTTAGCAGTTATATAGGCATTCACAAATAATAAAGCTATGACCAATATGATTATGATAAGATAAATAAACAGTAGCCAGCAAATTTCTGCTGTTAAATAATTATTTTAAAATCTTGAGTTTTATATATTAAATTTATGTATTCTTAATATTCTGTGAGTTTAAATGAATACTAAACTAACAGATTGACAAAATATAGGAAAAATTATACACTATAAATTGATAGAACAATAAGGGACATTTTTAGCACCAAATCGCCATATTGGAATGATTTCTACACAGTTTGAAATTAAGCTTTGCCATGACTAAAAAATCATAAATAAATAATAAAAAAATAATGATGCAGTAGTGTTTCACAATATTGCTATTTCAATAGGTCAGTAAGATTTACAATATAAAAATATATATTTAAATACACATTTGTATTTTGTGCAACCCTTTTTGTTTTACTTCAGAGAGTTTAGCTGATTTAGCCACACGCTAACATCAATTATATGTAGATATTGATACTGAACAAGTTCACCAGCTAAATGAGATTCTGTGATCCTGTGGATAGCGTTTAGGCCACTCACCAAATTTTAGAAACAGAGACTGTAGAGTCTGTATTGCACGTGAGACCCGTGAAGACATTATAATTACACCACTCTTACCCTGTTCTATAAATGTTCTCTAAATTATCAGAGCAGTTCATTAGCATGTGCACAATATCTTAGAGCATGTCTATCTAATCAATTTGTTAAGCCAATTCAGTGGCTTAAGTTTAATTA
The DNA here is from genome assembly GCF_052040795.2 of Danio rerio. Classification (NCBI taxonomy): domain Eukaryota; kingdom Metazoa; phylum Chordata; class Actinopteri; order Cypriniformes; family Danionidae; genus Danio; species Danio rerio. The sequence continues at coordinate 40,857,375 of NC_141038.1, forward strand.
TCAAATCACTTAAATTATTACTGGTCTCTGATGATTAACCCCGCTGAGAAAGAATCATCTTAGGGTCATTTTCCTTGAGGTTTTGTGATAGCCATATGCAATATTTTTTCTTTTTTTTACAAAACTAAAGACTTTAAAATACTACTTCATAAATACTGCAATCATCTGGGCTGACAGTATGAAATTGTGCTTAATATTTACTCGTACATTAGACCAAAGACATTGATGCACCATTCAATGTGTAAACCTGTTTATCATAAACAATACAGTGCTGTGCTATTGGCAGGAAGGGCAGGCTTTCTCAAATAAAAGCTGGAAAAGCTCTTCAAGCTTGTTTCCATGGAGATGAGAGTAGTTTGATGGAGCTGTTTGACTTTTAAAGTTAGTTCGAGATGTCAAATGTCACGGACAAAGTCAGACCTACAGGTAATTGAAGATAACTGCTGTACGACCTTATAATTTCTTCTGTTATATTTGATATTTTGACTTCTGAAGGACATAGAGCATGGAAAAGAAAGGGTTGTTTTGTATTTTTTATTTGCAAAACTACTTTCTCTATGATTACTTAATATTTTGAGGTTTCAGCTCAGTTATATGCTTCAAATAGTTTTTCACACTCAAAATCGAATATAATCATGATCTCGATTAAAAGATCCCGGAATAGTAACCTGCTATCCTCTAAATTGTAACCTGACACAGACTGTAAAAAAAATAAAACTGTCAAAGATTTTGATTTAGAATACTTTGCTGTAAGTATATTACCAGAATATTTTCATTTGAAATGATTCTAGATTAAAAGGGCCTTGATTAACAATGTTGACTGATTGATTGATAAAAAAAAAAAAAAAAAATCTCTCTCTATCACACTTGCTCTCTATTTGTTCTTAAATTAAATATTATTATTAGAAAATACTAATTTGCAACATCAAATGGCACAATTAGTTGTATTGTGTGCTACAAATGAATGTTACTAAGACAAGATCGCTTTGGCACATTTAGGTTACATTGGCTGCTTTCACTTAAAGCAGCACTCTGTATGTTTTCAACCTCTAAATAATGTCTTTAAAATTATACCTGTAATAGTAACTTTTAACTAAATAAATTGTGGAGATGTGACTGTCATCTAAAATCGCACTTGCGACTTTAAGTGAACAAACTGGTACACACAGCCCAACTGATCCCTAGAGCAGAACCATATCCTTATTAAGAAATATCTATGAACGGAACAGTAGGATCTAATTGGAAAGTTCCAGTGTTCACCTTGTTCATTAAAATTCATTAACCGTGTGTTCACATGAAACACAACACTAAAGTACACAGCCACAATGTAAACCCTGAGCCATGTGCTTTAACACAACACCAAAGATGCAATGATATGAACACGCAGCTCACTCGAGACCTTGCTATCACAAAAACGAAAAGAGAAACAGACCAAGACAGGATGAGCGTCTGGCCTGTGAAAACTTGAGCTGAGCACGACATACAAGACAAGACAGGACTAGTGTATGGGCTTTCATAGCATAAACTGCTAAGAAAATTACCATCTTAGGTACTGACTATGTGCTTTATTCAATGTTAAATGCTAACAATGTGAGTTTGAATACCATTTTATATGACATTTATTGCCATGTTGAAAGCAGCAACCAATGACTGTAAAAAATATGGACGACGCGACAGCCCCTTTTCCCATTGAACGCCTTGAGGGCAAAACGCCTGCTTGACGGGCACAAACTGTCGCAAAAGACTGCTGAAATTGGAGCCTTGACATGCGCAGAAGGACTGTCTGATGGAGCCAGAGGAGGAGCCGCGATAATGAGCGGAGTCGAGCTTCCAACCAAACGCTTTATGTAAAATCAACCACGCCCCCTGCACTTCTCACTCGACTGCCGGTGTCTGCACTATAACAAACGCTCACTGATGTAAATAGAAGCACTTACATTAAAAAAACACAATAATATACGGTTTAAAAACGGTGTGATGTAAGCTGTTAAACTTTAATAAAAGCAATACATGGTGGACTGCAGAAATAAACGATCTTTTATACACTCTAGCCTGAATATGAGCACAAATAATAATCTCTTATTGTTATATTTGTTGTTGGTATTTGTTATCTTCATAGGGGTAGAAATAACACTTGTAAAATATGAACAATAACATATAAACAACACGTACATTTTTAGAAAGGTTTTTATTTTTAATTAGCCATCAACAGAACCCAAAATATAGCCTACACACCATAACAATTTACCATGCGGGAACAATCGTGCGTTTAGAAGATAAATACAGCAAGATTACTAAATATCAACAGGATATTTACACATCCCAACCCTGCAATTTGTCAATTTGTGCAAAAAAACTTTGCACTATTAATACAATGTCTATCTGCTGCAACATCACTAGTATAGCTATTGTTTATTCATTTTCGCTTGAATTGTTTATTTATTAAATTTTTTTGCCTCCGTTTTCATTTGGTTTATTCGATGCCTTCATTATATCTGGCAACGAGGAATTTACATTCATTTTAATGTTAGCTGGAGTGTTCAAATAAAACGCCAACAGTAAATAATGTAAATAAATAATATCTAACATTTACAGCTCTATTAGGTTATATATTCGATTTCAAGAACCTTATAATGATTTAGATTACTTAATAACATGCCAAAACTTAAAATGCAGAGACGTCCTGTAAAGCAAGTTCAAATAACCTTACAGGAGATCAACGTGGAGATTATTATTTAGACACAAAGAGAATTACTGCTAACGATCTCCTGTATTTTCCCCGTACTTAAATGGGTTTATTTTATTGTGCAGTTGTATTGTCATTTTCGTATTTCATAATTCTTGTGCACTACAAAATGTATTCAATTGTATTATTATTTAATACTTGTGCAATCGATACAGGTTTATTGTTATTTATTTTGTCCTTTATTTAAATAATTGCTATGTATGCTGTTTGTATCTTTATTCAAAGGTTAAACTCAGTGATACACTTTGCGTTCACATAGTAGCATGCTTTTGTTGTCATATCAACAAAAATGGTTGTAATAACGTTAACAAATGTGAGGGTTTTATATAATGAAGATTCAATCGCGCCAGCTCCGGGCAGCAGCGCAAAACCTACTCGCGGCGTCGCGGGCTGATTCCGGCTCGCATGCGGCAGCGCCTGCTCGCTCGGCCGCCGCATCTGGCTCAATTGACTCGGGCTGGAATCGGGCAGTGAGTCCAGGCATCTGGAGTAGGTCCAGCAGAGGTAGTCAGTCTGAGGGGTAAGTCTCCGGCAGGCAAGAACTGGCCCCAGTGTATTTTGCTATCTGGGTGGCTAGGCGTGTATTAGCAAACTAATAAAGCCCGAAAAAAGCTCTGACCTTAGCGAATAAACAGTGTTCCACCAGATCATGTATGTCAGAAACTGTAGTTTACTGCTGAACTCATTTTGTCATAGTAAAATATCACAGAAATCGAATAATAACACTTCAGTCTTCTGCCGAAGCTCAGACGCGCTGCTTTGAGAAACTGTCAATCACCGCTGTCAATCACGATGACACGCCCAGCATTAAATTACTGTTAAAAACAAACTGTTTACAAAAATGAGGATCTGCACCTATTTCAGCACAATAATAAGTGCCTTAATCGACCAGAACCATCTTTCGGGACATTTTATTGCAAGTGTAATTAATTTTTTTATTTGGGCTCAAGTCTCCTTCATTAACACGGAGGAGGCGGGCTTTATGACTTGTACTGCAGCCAGCCCCCAGGGGGCGATCTAACGGCCGAGACCTTCACTCAAACGCAGGCTTGCGGCACACTTGGCAGCAACAGATAGTTAACCTTAGATCTTAAATGAATTTAAACAATTGAACTTTAGAACTGTGACTCAAACAGTAAAAATACATCAGCCAATAAGCATTTGTTTCTGATAATGTTAGAGGTTCAATATTTATCACTCAGATTATAAGTTTTACCATTGTACCATGACAGTGTTTTTCCACCAAGGCAACCTGGAGTTCTGAAATATAATTGGGGAAAATGGCAGGGGGTGGGTTGAAGAAAACAAAACAAAGATGGACATTCTCACACGAAATTCACATTTAAAAAAAAAATTGCTGACTTTTATTTTGTTTTTAATGTTCACATAGGAAGTTTATTAAATACCTTGATTCATATAGGGTCCTATCATACACCCAATATCAATAACACACAGGATGTAGACCATTACAGAAATATTTTTACACATGAAGAATATTTAAAGGATTAAAATGTAAAAAGAAAAGTATTATTTTCTACATAAATATAAAAACCACTACCTCCATGCCTTCTTTAACTTGGGGGCTTTTTTTTATTTATTCACGAGAACTTGCTTTTGTATAATGTTATTATTATCATCACCTGTCAGGTTTTTGGACCATATGGGGTATAGGACGTGTGTTTGGATATAACTCAGTTTTTTTTCTGACCACACTTCGTTACTATTGTTCGTTTATTCAATTGCTGGAAATTAGACCTGAATTTAGAAATAGTTTTGAAACAAATCTTTGCGCTTAACAAACAAAGTGAATTATGTAGGCTAATGGATGTCTACAGTGGAGAGCGTACAACACCATTTCCTTATCCACAAAAGAGAGAAAGCAAAAGTAAAGGCCAAATGGAGGAGGCTATTCTTGCACTGCACATGCTCTGCTTAACTGTTATCTTAACTGTTTTGAAATGTTCATTTTTTTCCACTTACAAAGTTTGCCAGATAGCAAATGTAACATGTAGCGATACAACTGACTCTTTAAGGGAATGAGGGATGAGACTGATGGGTTTATTTTTAAAACACACCTATAACTCATAAATAGAATAAGCTCAGCCCTGTTAGACCATGCGCCGCGGTGCTAAGTGTATTTTTCCGTCCTTGAAATAGCAAAAGTGTATTTTGACACACCCTTAATGCTTTTGCACCCTGCGCTTCAGACTTTGCGCTAGACCGTTAAAATAGAGCCCATAATTGTATTCCTATGTTTTAGAAGAGTCAAAAACTGACATACAGGTCCCATGAAATGTGCATTTTGAATCAAAGTTTGATGCAATTCCAACTAGAAGGACAGGCTGAGACCTAGAATAGGTTCTACCCCTATGAAAAACAGTCAATAGCATTTTGTTTATAGCACAGCAGTCAAAGCTGAGGAGCTAAAATGCATCAGATTCATGACTGGCATTCTGTGTCCTGTGCCGACAGACGTTTATGAATCTTCTCTGTCCTGCCTTTTCTTTGGACTAAAGTGAACCGTAGCTGCACATTGCGGTGGTTTGCATGACTTTAAAGCAAAAATATACTTCATTCATTCCATAGGAAATAACATGTACATAATCTCTATCCTTATATTGTACGATTCATCAAATATTCTCTCACTTTGAACGCTCTTTGATAAATAAATAAATAACCAATGTTTATATCTTCTAAATGGGAAAGTTTTGGAGTACACTAGCTTAACGATAACCTTAAAGGCCGAAACACACCAAGCTGATGGTCGGCTTTTGAGCAGCATTGAGCAGTAGTTTTTTATTGTGGTCCACACCTCACCTGTCATCAGGCTAGCATTGGACTGAGTTGGCCAGCTTGAGCATGTATAATTGCCATTGGCCATCTGCAAAAGAGGGCTCTAATAGGTTGTTTGAACAGCTATTTGCCCAGATGTTGCCAACATGGGGTGATAACACAGTTGGTTTTTGTCACCGCTAGTTCTTTGGCGCCGCCCCCCTCCACTCCAGCAGGATTTTCCACTCTATCGCTGTTATCATGTCTCAGACTTACACAGCCCAAGAAGCAACAATACTGCCAGAGAGAACTCTTGAATCAATATTCAAGCCCTCAACACACTGACAACTAACTTAAGCACACACCGCTCTACTAGCTACAACTCAGAAACCTGCTTCTCTGCTGACCAACTCACACACACACCAATCTTTTTAACCGTCAAAATACCTCAAATACAGCAGGCCAATGATGATGTAATATTTTGCAATACTTCCTCCTCGCAAATAGCGCCTGAGTGGCCTCAAACAGTGCAAAAACAAGAAATGGATCAATAAGAAAGAGGCCAGTTAGTGAAATCATTTGGGGATTTTTTTTTCATAAAACACTTGTTTTCTACACTGTATAAAAAAATAATATGACAAAACTCATGACAACAAATGTTGTGCTTACAATTAATAAGAATTCAACTATTTTTTTTGTAAATTTATTGTAATATTTTAAACCAGTTTAACTGAAGAGTAAGAGATGAGTAAATGTTCATTTAATTAAACAAAATTTAGTTTTAAATATAAGTAGTTATTATATATAAAAATAAAAATAAATAAATAAAAGAGATTGCTTTTTTTAAATTGGTAGTGCTCTGTTGTTAATTGCAGCCTTTGCAATTATAGCAATGGGAAACACAATGCCCTGAACAGTATACCTTTTTAGCATACATTAATATTATTATTAATTTATTCATTTTCTTTTTGGCTTATTCTCTATATTAATCTGGGGTAGCCACAGCAGAATGAACCACCAACTTATCCATCATATGTTTTATGCAATGGATGCACTTCCAGCTGCAACCCATCACTGGAAAACATCCATACACATTCATTCACACACATACACTACGGACAATTTTAGCTTACTCAATTCACCTGTTTTTGGAATGTGGGGAAACTGGAGCACCCAGTGGGAACCCACACCAACAAAGGGAGAACATGCAAACTCCACATAGAAGTGCCAACTGACCCAGGGGGGCTCGAACCAGTGGCCTTATTGCTGTGAGGCGATTGTGCTTCCCACGGCACCACCGTAATGCCCTATTATTATTATTATTATTATTATTATTATTTATTCATTCAATCTTTTTGGATCGAGACTTCCGGTCTCATTCACCTCCATTCATTTTTAATAGTTAAAAATAGATTGTTTTGCGGCTTGTTGCAAACTGATGTTGAATTATTATATGATCCTATTTTGTCTGCATAGTCATGCAAACATTTGTTTGTAAAGAAAGCAATTTGACCGTTTTCTGCCGATCATTATTCCTAGTCATTTCTCCCAAAGACAACTGAATCGGAAGTTCTAAAACAATTTAAAAAAACAAGCGCACTTAAACATTGAAGAATAAGGTCAATACCGCATGTCTTTTGACCAGGGCTGCACAATCCCCTTCCTGGAGATCTACCTTCCTGGAAAGTTCAGCTCCAACTCTGATCAGACTCACCTGAACCAATTAATTTGGACCTCAACAACACTTAGATCTTTTGTGTTTGATATGGGTTGCAACTGAAATCTGCAGGAAAGTAGATCTCCAGGAGCAGGGTTGAGCACCCTGGCTTTAGACCAGAGGTCACCAAACTTGTTCCCGGAGAGCCGGTGTCCAGCAGATTTCAGCTCCAACCCTAATCAAATACACCTGAACAAGCTAATCAAGGTCTTACTGGGTATACTTGAAACATCCAGGCAGGTGTGTTGGGGCAAGATGGAGCTAAACCCTGCAGGGACACCGGCCCTTCAGGACCAGGATTGGTGACCCCTGCTTTAGACTGTCAGTGAAACAGGAGCAGTCAGAGCAAACCCCCACCAACACAAGGAGAACATGCAAACTCTAACCAACGACCTTGTAGCTGTGAGGCAACAGTGCTAACTACTGAGCCAAGGTGTCACCTGATTATTATTATTATTATCATTATTATTATTATTAAGAAATTTGCTATTATAATTATATTTGGTAAAATAACTGGAATGCGGAACATGTATGTGGAACACACATGTTGGTATTAGTGGTTTAGAGAGACTCTTCATACACGTAATATTATTTATACAGTATAAACAAACAAACAAACAAACAAACAAAAACACTTTAATATGACCCTACCCCTAATCGCAACCATCAGAAGAAACTTGTGAAAATTTGATAGTGAAAAGATGCCGTTAAGTATGATTTTTAAGGGTTTTGAAGTACAAGGACAATCATAAATCCCCTTACCTCCTAACTCAAATCAAATCAAATCACTTTTTTTTCACATCATCAGCAGCACGTGTGCTATGGTGAGTGAAAAGCTTAGGTGCTGGCTCCAGACAGTACAAAATACAGACCGTGCAAATGAAATGAAAGTGCAAAATACAACAGTATACTCCTCAAAAAAAAACAAAAAAAAAACGGACAATGTAAATTTGTTTTACAATGCGATCTGTACAATTAATAGATGTCCACATAGTTGTAGGCAGTATTGTTTCAAATATGGATGGCTTAAAGTGCAGTGCATGCTACATATTGATGGTGTGCAGTGAGGGGTATGGAAAAGTCGGTGTGGGGTGTGTTGAGTGTTCATCAGCCTGATAGTCAAAGGGAAGAAACATTCCTTCAGTCGGCTAGTGCGTGACCGGATGCTGCAGAACCGTCTGCCTGAGAGTAGCAGAGAGAAAAGTCTATGGCTTGGGTGGATGAAGTTGCTGATAATTCTCTTGGTGTAGATGCCCTGGTGGGAGGGAACCTCCTACTACGCGTCCAGCAGTTTGCACAATCCTATGTAGGACTTTGCGATTGCTGCTGGTGCTATTTCCATACCAGGTGGTGATACAGCCAGACAGGATGCTCTCCACAGTGCAGGTGTAGAACAAGCGGAGGATGTGCGGGCTCATTCCAAACCTCCTGAGACGCCTGAGGAAGAAGAGGCAATGTTGTGCCTTCCTCAGCACTGCGTCTGTGTGAGCACTCCTTGTCAAATCCTCAGCGATGTGGACTCCAAGAAACTTGAAAGTGCTGACTCTTTCCACTGGTGTCCTTTTGATGGTGATGGGGGTGTGTTCTCTCTTCTCTCTCCTGAAATCCACCACCAGCTCCTTGGTTTTGCTGATGTTGAGTGAGAGGTGGTTTTGCTCACACCACTGCATCAGTGTGCACCTCCTTTCTGTTGGCCGTCTCATCATTATCTGTGATAAGGCCCACCACCGTTGTGTCATCAGCCAGTTTAACTATGACATTGGAGCTGTGTTTGGCTGTACAGTCATGTGTGTACAGGGAGTAAAGGAGTGGGCTGAGCACACAGCCATGTGAAGTAGAGGTCTGAATAAATTTCCGAATAATATCGCTCCCGACTCCCGAGTGAGCGATCACGCATACTGTATGTATGTTTGTGAATGCGATAGCGTGATTCTGTGTTTACCTTGTTTGTTGCTGTGTGTGTGTGTGTGTGTAGTTGTGTGTGTGCGCGAATGAGAAAGAGAGCTTTGTCTATGTGTGTTTGTGTGTATGTGTGTGTCTGTTTATACAGACAGCTTGTTATAGGCTGTCTGGACTCTGTATAGCTAGGTGGTTTTCGGTTTTGTTCTTCCCCCCTGCTCTTTAGCGGGATCCGGCGCGGTGGGTAGAAAACAGGGTGGGTAGGGCAGCGGGACAACAAATGCTGAATATAAGCGGGAGCTGTCGGGTTCGGTCTAAAACGTAGCGGAAGCGGTCTTCAAAATTTAGTCCGGCGCAGATCTCTACTGTGGAGCAGCAGTGTTGAGGATCAGTGTGGATGAGTCAATGTTGTTCATTCTGACCACCTGGCATCTGCTTGACAGGAAGTCCAGGATCCAGTTGCAAAAAGAGCTGTGTAGACCCAGAGCCTGAAGCTTCACCACCAGCTTGGCAGGCCCTATTGTCTTTAATGCTGAGCTGTAGCATTCTCACATATGTGTTTTTGTTTTCCAGGTGAGATAGAGCTGTGTGCAAGGTGAAAGCTATTGCATCATTATTGGAGAGAGGAATATTTCTGTATGCAAATTGAAGATGGTCAGTGTGAGCGGGTAGTACAGAGCAGATGTTCATTTTAATTAGCTTCTCAAAGCACTTGCTGAAGATGGGTGTCAGAGCAATCAGGCGCCAGTCATTCAAGCATGTGGTTTTAGCTAATTTCGATATGGGTACAATAGTAGCTGTCTTAAAGTGTGTGGGAACCACAGACAGAGAGAGCGAGAGGTTAAAGATGTCAGTGAAAACTCCCACTAGCTGGTGTGCGCATGCTTTAAGTACACGTCCAGGGATGCCATCTGGGCCCGTAGCTTTCCAGATGTTCACACGACGGAAAGATCTTGTTACGTCTGCTAAAGATACAGAAAGTGTGCTGGCGGTTTCGGTATCGGCCGCGGGAGTGCGTAGTGTGTGCGCGCTGTCCTGGGCTTCAAAGCGGGCGTAGAACAAGTTGAGCACATCCGGGAGAGACGCAGCTATGTTTACAGTGGCGGGTTTGTTACTTTTTGAGGTTTTGCTGCTTTGATGGTTTTCCTGAGATTGTAATTTGCTTGTTTTTGTTCCTCAGCATTTCTGGATTTATAGGCAGAAACCCGCACTGCTGGGCTGTTCGAAGTTCGCCATTGATGCATGGTTTTTGGTTGGGGTAGATACGGACAGTTTTTGTTTGGACCATGTCTTCTATGCATTTTCTGATGAAGCATGTAACAATGTCTGAGTACGCTGTAATGTCGTCCTCACAAGCTGCCCGGAACATATCCCAGTGATCAAAGCAGTCTTGAAGTATGGAATCCGATTGGTCCGTCCAGCTCTGAAATGTCCTGAGGGTGGGTGGTTCCCGTTTCAGTTACTGCCTGTAAGCAGGCAAGAGCAGAACAGAAGAGTGATCTGATTTGCCAAACAGTGGGCAGGGAGAGATTTGTATGCGTCAACAATGGCATAGCAGTGGTCCAAAATACGTTTTTCACGCGTGTTTGTTGTGATATGTTGATAGTATTTTGGAGCGATTTTCTTGAGATTGGACCATAGCTCACAAAGTTTGTTGTCCATTGACTGAACGTTAGCCAGCAGAATGGTGGAGAGTGGAGGTCGAAGTCCACGGCGTCTTGGTCTGACAAGGACGCCGGCTTTCTTTCCTCTTTTCCGGCTGCGTTTCTGTCGTCACTTTGTTTGTGTGACCCAGACAAAAGGCTCTGTTGCTGTGTTTGTAAACAGAGTGTCGTTAAAGAACTCAAAGTCCGGTCTTCGATGTGCAACGAGGGAGCCAATTTCCCGAAGTGAGTGTCTGTTGTAGGAAATAAGAGTGTGTACATCCAGCACGAAAAACGACAAAAATACAAATAAAACACACAAAACATAACAAAGTTTGCTGGGAGCTTGCAACACGGCGGCCATGCTCGGCGCCATCTTGATGATGTATCTCAATGTCTGAATGAACGTATAAATGTCCTAAAAAGTGATTTATGTCCTCTTAAATCACCTTACAACTAGTTCATACCCATGTCATTATACAAAATCAACTCTCCTACTAAACAACCAATACCAGTGCAAAAACACTCTCTCACACACACGCACACATACATGCGCATGAAGGATTAAATATTAATTTAATAATTCATTTGAATTTGACTTGTTATTCTAAAAAATAAATAAATAAATAAATGAAAAATGCTGGAGACTTCAAATGACCGAACTCCAATTTTGTTAGACACAATACAATTACATATGGTATGAATTATTTAACAGACCCGATCCATCTCTGGGTCTGAAAACAACATAACCAGCAAGAAAACATGTCATGTGAGGAAGTAAACAATGTGTACTGCTGTTTTATTCACATCTCTCAAATCCCAAACTGCAGAGGGTGAAAGGCAGCCATCATCAAAGCCATGTTTGCTCCCAATATAGTTCATATACAGTAGATCCTTGTTCCTCTCCACGTAAAAACACTGGCACAACCTCAGCTTCAACTATACACTGCTTCAACTGGGACGCAAATGTAAGCCTTTTCGCTCCGGTTTTATTAATAAAAAAAAGCAAAAATATGGACTTTACAGTCCAAAATAGAAACAAACCCAAATGCTGGGTTAGATTTTTAAGATGAGGCAAGACACTGAAGGTGAATTTGAAATAAATAAATAAATAAATAAATAAATAAATAAATAAATAAATAAATAAAAGGTTTTACTAGTATTCACTAGTTCACTGATAGCATAAAATTAAAATGTTTATATATATTTTTAAATGTTGTGCTTAAACATTTAAATAAATTGTTATCTAATTAATAACACACTAATTTGCATATATTTTTATCACAAAAAAGACCTTTCAAATTTTTCAAAATGTTTTTTTTTTTTTTTTTTTTGCCATATTAGAGTACTAGGCATTTTGTGAATCTCTTATTTAACCAGCAGGAAAAATACATGTTTACAGCTTTTTGTGGATTAAAATGTGTGTTTAACAAATGATGTATTATTTCATATTTCTAAAAACCAAACACTCATTTTTATTTTGATTTACATAAAAAAATATATAAATCTTAAAATTCAATTTAGTTTATGTGTAGTCTTACATTAAAGGAATAGTTCGCCCAAAAATGACATATTACTCATTAACTGACTCTAAAAAGGTTTTAAAACTTAATATGTTTCATTATTCTTAAAGAAGCTAACTTAAAGCTCAAAAGCTGAAAACCTGTAAACAGTAAACACGTTTACTTGGACATCCAAATTTTATATAATTAAGACAAATACTCTGATTAAAAGTCTACCATGTAAACAGTTAATCCAATTAGGGTCATAATCCAACTAAACAGAAATTGGATTAGGACAAATGGAGTATGCCGATGTTAGTCGTGATACTGAAGTGCAGTACGGACACATAAACACCTTAATCAAATGATTACCGTTGTCTACGATTTTTACCACATTTTGCTATGGGATAGTCTATACACACACGGATGTTTGACACTATTCTCTGCACCCATCGAGTCATTGAAGGACCACAGACACTCGCATTACTAAATGCTGAGTTTTTTCTCCCATACAGCGTGCGGTATCAAATTCCATTAAAACAACACTCTTGCAGCAGTTCCTACTCGCATACAATATCTCGTTTGTCACTGGGGGTTGCATGAAACGTTCCTGAATAAAAGTGAAAGTGTCAAACTTCAGTTCAAGTTGAAAAATTTAAAATGAAATACCCAAAATTACATAAAACTCCAATGCAGTCTCAAGGCAATTCGTAACTTTTTGATTTAGTGTCTAATTCTTATAAACTCGTACGATCTAATTTGTACAATTTAGTATGATTTGCTCATCTCCCAATGACGGTTGGGGTCAGGGGTGGGGTTGGGTGCCACTCCTCCTTTTTAAAATCAAACATTTTCGTACGACTGTACGAATTAACCTAAACTGACAAAACGTAAAAACTTACGTTTCCTTGTGAGATCAGGCTGGAAACTCGATGGTGACACAGACGTAAACGTAATCAATGACTTCTATAGTATGAAAAACAAAAACCATGGATGTCTGTGGTTACAGGTTTTCAGCATTATTAAAAATATCCCCAGAGAGACTTGACACAGGTAAAGGGGGGGGGGGGGGGTAATGTAAATGATGACCTAATTTTTAGTTTTGGGTTAACGATCCTTTATTCCTTATTTGGGATTGTCCATATTTAACTCAAATTTAGTATGCAATATATACAGTTAAAATCTGAATTATTAGCCCCCCCCCCCCCCCCCCCCAATTTTAGTTAAATGGCGAGAAGATTTTTTCAACACAATTCTAAACATAATAGTTTTAATAACTCATTTCTAATAACTGATTTATTTTTATCTTTGCCATGATGACAGTAAATAATACTACTATATATTTTTGCAGACACTAGTATTCAGCTTAAAGTGCCATTTAAAGGCTTAACTAGGCAGGTTAGGGTAATTAGACAAGCTATTGTGAAACCATGGTTTGTTCTCTAGACTTTCGAAAAAAATAAAATAAATAAATAAATATATACACACACACACACACACACACACACACACACATAAATATATATATATATATATATATATATATATATATATATATATATATATATATATATATATATATACATACATATATTGCTAATGTTTTTGTCCTTAAAATGGTTTAAAAATTTAATAAAAAATAAAACAAAAAAGACTTTGAAAAAAAAATTAAAAAATAAAAGAGTAATCATGAATAGCAATATACAGTTGAAGACAAAAAATATATAAAACCCATAATATTAAAGATTAGTTTATTTGGATATACAGTTTATGGAGTACAGGCTTATTAGTTAGGCGATTTGCATGTTTCTAAACCAATAAATTTGAATCCACAGAAAACACATCTGAGAGCAGAATACACACTCCAGGGAGTCTCCGGGGAATGTTGTGCTCACTGTAAATCATCCATCGCCTCTGCACTGCGCACACAACAACAGCAGCACATTTTAGCATATTCATTCATTTTTAGCTGTTTGATGAAATGAAATCTCCAGCAGCTCTTTAAAAGCATGCTAGGTATACAGCTTTTTTTTTTTTTTGCCGCTGCGGAATGACCAGGGCATAGAGTTGTTGAAGTGCTTTATGTGTTTAGGGTCACAGTGAGACAGTATTTATGAGAGCAGAAGGGAGCTTCATATTCGAGCTGAGGTGTGAAATAATGAATGCTGGAGGGTGCTGTTCATGCACATTTCTGCTAATAAAAGGTGAAAGCCTTTCCTTTGTATAATCATTGTCCCATGGAGATGCTTGTGTTATGACCTGCTTTGGCTCAGAGAGTCACTGTGTTTTGCATGTCATAATAATGTGTAAAAAATATTTGTGATGAAAACAAAGATTATTTAGAATCAGAATCAGAAAGACATTTATTGTGTACCTTGGTGATATGATTTTCAATACGATTATTATACTGTAATAATATTATAATAACAAAGACAAACACTGTAGTACAATTATAAAAATGCACATGTATGCTATTTAAAAGTGTACAATTATTAGGTGAAGATGATAATTCTGAATATTGTATTGCATACCAACTGTTAAAATGATTTAATGGCATATATAGATTAATATTTAAATTCATATATTATATTAAATATTACATAAAAAACTGCTTCTGTTATTGGTGTGATTTTACAACAATAGACAAGTTTAACCTCATTTTATTATTAGTTTGTCTTCGGACTAATTTTAATTTAATTTAATTTTAAAAAATAATTTTCCAACAGCTTCTATTGATTGAAATGAGTTTACATCATAATACTGTAGATGTTCCGAGTACCAAAAGGAGTGAGCATCAGAATTAACAAAGGGCACTCCAGTGATATGTATACTCAACTAATCATTCACCAAGACTACAACTCCCATCATACTTTTTTACCACACAGCTGAGACAGTTTGTCAATCTGGATACTGACATGCATACTCACAGTTGCTGATCATTGACAGTGATTATATAAACACATATAAACACCACACTTGCAAACCTTCTTTGTGGGATATTATTGATGGGAAATTCAGATTTTGTTTTTTTCAGGAAACCGGATCTATCAGACAGTTTGTTTTAATGAACAGTAATGTTGTAATGACAATCCTCCCAAGTTGAGACTCAATATATCAAGCAGTTGTAATCAGCATTCATAATTTCAGTTAATTAAAACTAGGGTTTGGTATTATTTGGGGTTATTTCGATACCGGTGCTAAATCAATACTTTTAAAAGAGAAACGGTGCCTAAACTGATACTTTTGAGCAAAATTATGAAAACGAAACAAAATTATGGTGGAAAAACGTATTCTTTGACAAAATAAATGTTTTAATCATTTTAATTAAACAATATAATTAACGTTTAAAGTATACATCAATTCATTTTTTATATATTTGAATTGCATTAATGTTCAGAGATTGAAATGTACCTATTTTATACCTTTGATGCACCCCTTAATGCTTCTAATGACCTTGTTGTAGCACCAGTGGCACCGAAATTAGGCACTGACATTTATATGCTGATTCGGTGTGTTCCATACCGGTTACAAATCTACCGGTGCTACACTGCACCGTGTTTTAGTACCCCTAATTAAAACATAACCGTGATCTAATAAAAGTTCTTACAATTAAGTTTTGCAACCCATAATTTAATTATTATTTAAATTCATTGCAATTTTCCATAATGGAACAAACTTACGTTTCCTCTTGCGCTGCAATTTAAGCAGTCCAACTTTGGTTCAGACAATACTTTGCTACTGCGTCAGTCACAAACTGTCATATAATGTTTGTGTTTGCTTCACCAACTACTGAATCATGCATATGTAGTATCATCAGTTCACTGGTTCTCAAATTTGATCTCAGTGTACTGTTCTAGTAACTGAACAACTCTGGAAATTAATGTATTTCGAGGCAGAGGGGGTAATAGGCTTGTTAAAAAGAAAGTAATATGTGGACAAGTGCAAACCATTTCAAACAATTCTGTTCGATTTGGTCAATTGTTTTGACCAGTTCAGTTAGAAGATCTGGTTAAAGAGAATAATTAATTTGTGGATTTTTGGATTGTTTCTTGTGTTATGATTGTTTGCCTTTGCCTGCTCAGTGGAGTATTCTATAGGATTACCTCTTATGGTACTTATCTACTTCTGATTTAACTCCTACCTGTGGACCTTTCTATTCTCAATAAAGCTGTACTTGGGACTGTATCTCCATTGCAAAGACTATTTATAACAATATTTATGATTCAATATATGTTTGAAATTATAATTCGTCAACAAAATGTAAAAATGTAAAGTTAGCATTTATGCACATTGTCAAGTGATTAAATTAACTGTTTTTGTACAATTGTTAAAGTCTTTTTTGTTCTTGCTATAATCAGAGAAAAAAAGTATTGCACAATTTGGATTTTCTTTGGCTTGACATCATTTTTACAACGAACATGACTTTGCTTCTAAAAAACGCAAAAGGCAATTATTTAAAATGGCTTAAAAATGCACAGCATAAAACACAAGGGTATTCTGCCACTGAGTGATTGTAAACAGGACTTTGCAATGCTTGCCCAGCTCTTCTGATTGGTCCACTGCTGTGGAACTGACAGTGATGCGCTGCATGTGAAAAACACAGCATCTAAAAAAATGTGGTGCTCACGTGCACGGCACTTTAAAAAGATGCAAAATGAAAGCATAATTGTCACACGTCAATTAATCGCGTGTTTATATTAAAAAAACAATAAAGAAGGCAAAATGCATACTGTGTGAACAGCCTCTTAGCTCATTCAAATTTCTTATAAAAACCACCCACCTAACATGTGCATATACATACAAATTTGTTCTAGCTGATTGTAATTTAGTAGTAATATTAGTATTTTCCAATAAAATATGCATTCATGCATTGGGTCCTTGAACCACCAGGTGGCCCCCTTGCTATCAAAGACGGTTTAATGACTAGAGCAGTGTTTCCCAAAACCATAGTAAGTATAAGTAGATCGTAAACATGATTGTATCTCAGATCTTAAAGTAACAGTCTGTTTTCCAAAGCATCATAACTTAAACAGCACTGAAATTTCACTGAAATATCACAATAGCGGTTGACAAACTATTATATTATTGATGCATACTAAATCATTTAAACAAGTTAATGAGCGAAGAATAATGACATGCCTCAGTGCCTTTTAGAGTTTCCTACTAGACAAAATGACATCACTTGAAGGAAGTTACATGCTTTTTTCTATCAGTGCTTTACAGATTTATGCCTTTTTTATAGTTAATGTTCAGGTACAGACATTATTTTTGAACATAACTTGAGACAATTTGTGTTATTTAAAAAAAGATTGATTGAAGTTTTTATTTTTAAAAAAATAATAAATTTATCTTGAAAATGCAAAATGTACCTGCAATTCTCACCCACATATGAGATTCTAGACATTCACTAGAAATCAGGTCACACTGCAGCTAGAGAGGCTGCGAACCTAAAACCAAAGAATATTGAAAATGTCCATGCTTTCATGAGGCATAATAACAGTGGAAAATATAGCTGCAAGCAGCAATTATGGGGAAATAATATAGTATGACACAGATAGAGTATATTACAATTCAGTCTCAATCTCCATTTAATCAGTTGATTGTAGAAGTATAATTTTGGAACAGCTGTACAAAGTTCATAAGCACTGTAAGATAAAATCTCCACAGCAGGAATAATAATTTAGATCTGGCCAGGAAGATATCCACTTTTCTGATAACCAAAGTCTGTGTACTATGAAAGAGAGAGCTTTAGAAAGCTGTGAAATAGTTTAACGAATGAAATAAAAAGAACAGGGTTTGCTGAATAATTGTATAGATTCTGTGGTAGATTTTCCCTATGCACATGACTTAAGTTAATCTAGGGTTACATCGCTTACCCGCATGTAATCGCTTACACCTATAAATTGATCTCGTGCAGAGTTGGACAATGTGTAACCCTTTATTCTGTTGGGAATGAGATCTCTAGTGTTACATTAATAAGATGATGCCTTTGAATTTACAGTGCATTGTGGGAGAGAGGGTCTCATATCAATCAAATAGAAAGCTAATCCCCAAATGGTACAAAACAATAGTTTTACATATAATAGTTGCATTACATGAGATGATAATTATCAGTGTTATTACTGTTAAAACGGATAAGGAAATATGGATTTCTCTGTAACTCAGATGCACTCGGTAGGTAGCGTCAGAAAGCCATACTACTGCATTTCAACTAACTTTGGAACAAGATTTGGAGACATTTAGATTTTTAAAGCATATACATTTTAAAAAGGCAAGTAAAATAAATGCTAGCTATAATTAATTGCAAATTTCATAGACTCTTTTAACAAAAACTAAATATAAAAAAATTATAAATAACAATTCTGAAACAATTATCATCTCCTCAAAGCACTGATGCTTGGACCATGATTACTGCAACTAAACATCACCCATGTGTTTGTGATCAAATAGCAATAGACCTCCCTACAATACAATTTTCCTAATATGTTGCTATTTTCAATGAGTGAGTGAGTGAATTAATAAAATAAAGTGAATTAAAATAAAGTAAAATCTACATAAAAAATAAGCAATCATTTATAATAAGCGAAATGAATAAGTATCACTCCAGGATAATTTTTTTCTCTAAGCTGAACTCAAAATTTGGCAACCCTGTTTAAAGTTAATTTGTCTTTTGGCTCCCTGGACATCATTGCTAATGTAAGCCACTGTAAGTTAACCCTCTGGAGTATGATATGGTTTGGGGCCCTGGAAGTTTTGACATGTCGTGACATTTGTGTGTGTTTGCATTTTTTTTTTATATATATTTTTTCTTTTAAATATATTAATGTCTAGTGACACTGTATTGGCACAAGCTGTGCTGCAATGCAAAGCAACATGTATATAGTATTATAAAATAAAATAAATCACATATATGTGTTTACAGAGATTATGCAGCACCATTGATGCGATCCAAAACCTGTGAAGAAATTATGCCAAGGTGTTCATAATCTTGGACCAGGCTGTATCCTAAACTGATGCTGTGGTGGTCAAGAAGGAGTGGAGAGCATGAGACAGATACCCAAAAGACTGCAGTGACAGACGAGTCCCCGCATTGATCCTGTGGGCCTGCCTGGTCCCCCCCCGGTGACCTACTCACACCTTCAGCTCTCCACGATGGACATTCAGTGTTCTCCAGCCTCTGGTGCCTAGACTGCGGCCCCACAAAGGAAGTTTGGCAAGAGGAAAAATGGTCGTGCCCAACAGAGCCTGGTTTCTCTCGAGGTTTTCTTTTCCTTCATGCCGTCAATTGGTAAAGCTCTTTTCCTCGCAACTGTCTTGCTTTGTTTTGGACTTGTGGAGCTGCACATCGATGGATTTGCTCTTTGGTGTTTCAACTTTTAGCAGTGAAATTTAAACCACGCAGAACTGAAATAAAATAAACTTCAACTTTGAAATCTGGACTTTACTACAACTTCTATGTTAAGCAGCTTTGACACAAGATACATTGTAAAAACGCTAAATAAATAAACTTGAATTGAATTGAATGTGTGTGTTGTATGTATGTGTGTTTGTGTGCGTGTGTGTTTTAAATAAAAAAAAAATGATGGCACAACATTATAAACTAATGTTCTGTATATTCCTGGATTTGCCATCGCCTCTCCATTCATAAAACTCTCTATGTGCATTGCACTAGAGGGTTTTTAAGAAATTAAATATATGAAACAATATTTTGATCCTCCCTTGTCTCAGCACCATTTCACAATTCCCCATATACTCTAAAAACAAGGTGTGAGGCTTTCACTGGACCAGTACCCTAATGTGCAAATGCTAAAAAGTACATCTGTGTGCCTTATTTACCCCTAACTTGTACACATTAGTATCTAAAGTATACACATTAGTATCTTTTAGCTTTTGTACTTTGGGGTACCACTCCAGTGACTGCCTTGTAACTTTTGACAGTAACAGTGTCCATTTCTCAGGGATTCCAGACTTGCCAGACTGACAGAAGAAAACTTGCCAATACAATTGGTGGTTATGTTGCTTCAGACTTGGCAGCTATGCAGTGAGACAGACAGGTCAAATGTTTCCTAAATAGAGAACAAGCAATTCCAAACAACTTATGTTAGAGTTGACACAAACTGCACCAAACAATATAACTCTTCTACCAAAGTCCAATTCAGAAACACGTTTCTGTGGAATGCACCTGAACAATCCATGAATAATGTCAAATCTAGTCTGAGCACAATGACGTTACATGCTTCCAAGTTTATTTATTTGGTGTCCAATACTTTTTTGACAAGAATTGTATATAAACAAATGCCATGCAAACACCACCAGTAAATGCAGTTGTCACTCCTCTTCTGAGTGCTTAATCCTGTTCTGTTCTCAATGAGTTTGCTTATTTACTGGACTGACAAGCCAATTTTCATTACATCTGTGTATAGAAACAAAACAATTCAATGGGGGAGCATGGAGTTTAAAGCTATTGTTGTTCAACTGTAGTGACAATTGAGCAAAATTGTACAAAAGAACTGGAACTTGATGTCACAACACAATGCATTGTTAGAACACTGGAACTAAAGTACACTATCAGAAAAACAAACAAACAAACAAAAAAAGATGCACTAGCTTGTCACTAGAATGGAACCAAAAAGAGTTATGTTATATAATGCATGCACTTAGTTACTTATATGTACCTTTAAGTTTCCAATAGACGACACAGTGTCTCAGTGGTTAGCACTGTAAGGTTAGCAATAAGGTCGCTGGTTCGAGTCTCGGCTGGGTCAGTTGGCATTTCTGTGTAAAGTTTGCATGTTCACCCTGTGCTCGTGTGAGTTCCCTTACAGTCCAGAGACATGTGGTACAGGTAAATTGAATAAACTAAATTGTCCGTAGAGTATGAGTGAGCATGTGAGAGTGTATGGGTGTTTCCCAGTACTGGGTTATAGCTGGAAGGGCATCTGCTGTGTAAAACATATGCTGAATAAGTTGGCAGTTTATTCATCAGAATAAAGAGACTAAGCCAAAGGAAAATTAATGAATGAAAGTGACCAATACAGACCAGACACACTAGAGGGCACTCTACACTTCACATCTGTCACTCACACGGACTACAAATCTCAGAACCGCTTGCACTGCACACCTGACTCTCATGAACTTGACTGCGATTAAACAGACACCTGCAACCCATTCATATCCTTATATACTTTCCCTCATATTCAGGGTTCAATTCTTTTTTCTAATTCTTTATTTTGCCTTGCCTTGTTTTTGATCCTGACAATTCTGTGTTTACGTTAAAAAAAAAAGATATTGTATGTTACGATTCTGAGTTTAAAAAACCAAATATTGCTTATTCCTCTTAAAATGTGTTTTTCTCATCTCATGCATTGCAAGAATGTTGTTTCAACAAGTCCTTGATTTCCACTCTATTAACTACAATCTAAATTATATATGCCTTTTTAAATATGAATACATTTATAACTTATCAGAAATAGTGGCTACACTACACAATATGCATGTGTCATGACAGATAAAGCCACAATAAAAAGCCTGTGAAATATACTTGTCAAACTGTGAAGTGGAATAATGATGCACTTACTCATAAATACCTTGCACATTGGTGTGTTTTGAAATGTTGCGTGGTAGAAGTTAATTGAGCGAAGAAAAACTGTATCACTGTAACAAATTAAGTCAACTTCAGAGCAAATTATACAATCAGAGGTAAAAGTTTAAAAAATTACCTGTGGTTAAAAAAATCTGTCATGCGGACATGGTTCTGATTATGAAATTTTGTAAAAAAAAATCAAAATATTATAGTGTTTGGGATTAATATTGTAATGAATAATAATCAGCCTGCAGTTACAAACTTACCGTACTTTAAAGGGTCACGAAACACCAAAACACATTTTTTGAGCTGTTGACAGTCATATGTTTGTCCCATGATGCTAAAAACCCTATTTGGACACATATAGTTCACAAAAAAAATGAAAATTTGCTGTTTTTGTGTTATTTCGAGCAAATTCGTTCTTCCGGTTTGAAACAAAGTTTTGAAGTTGCGTCAGGCTGATTAGATACGTGAGTGCATTCCAGCGTGTAGACTGGCTGTCTGTACCTGGGAGGACAATAGCCCCTTTCACACAGTGATACCGGTAAATATCTGGAAAATTTCCGGAACGACTTTACCGGTATATTCAAAAAAGCGCTGTTCACACAGGCGAGGACGTTACGGAAATTTTCCGGAAAAGAGCATTCACACATCCATTCCAAAATACCGGTAAATTCTGACATCATTCACCACAAATGAGCTTTAAACGGCTGCGCTAGTGCGCTTATATTTGTAAACATTTGCCTAAATTACAAACTCTGTGGATGATCAATATTGTGAACAACTTTCGCAGGATCACTTTCGCATGTCGAGAAGTTCATAATATGTGCGTGTGCTGGCGCTCACAGGCACACGCAAAGCTTGAAGGAAACGTAAACAAACAACGGCTTATCATAAGCATCTCATCGATGATTATTTACACAGTTGGCATAAAGAAGAACATATAAACGTGATCTGACTAACTTCTAGCAGCTAAATGTGTCTGGAAAAATATTCAAAGGTTTTTATTCTCACAAACCGCGCGGACATAAATGCGTCTGACTGTTGTAATTGGCTAAAGCAGACGTCTCACGTCAGCACGTTCTAGACGTGCACGCGCTTATTACGGTAATCTTCCTTTTGCGTTCACACAGCGCAGCATTCCGGCAAATTGCCGGTAATGTTACAACTTCTCTTTCCGGAAAATAGCCAGAACGAATTTACCGGTATTTTCAAAAAGGACCTGTTCACACATACAACCTTTCCGGAAAATTGCCGGCAATTTTCCGGAAAGGTCTGTATGTGTGAAAGGGGCATTTGTGACGTCTCTGAGTGTGCTGCATTCATTCACGAGAAAGGCTTGGTTCAAACCAATTCAGCACGCGCTATTGTGATTGCGGTGTAACTTCAATAATGTGCGTGATAGCTTCAAAGACTGTTGGTACCTGCACAGTGTTCAGACAGCAGAGAGACGCCACGTTGTGTTTCCAAAACAAGTGGGAGAAGAAGAATTATTTGAAGATACAGGTCAGTGTTGCTTTCATAATTTGCTGTAAGAAAATACGTGTCTAAGGAGCCATTTTTACCCGAGAGCTTTTCTCATCTGGAAATGGTGAAATTTGCCGCTTGTCTCCTTTTAAAAAAGACCCAGCTCCAGTTGGTGTTGATTTGTCCTGTGACTATAGATTTGGTAAGCGATCATTAGTCTTTGTATATTCAGATGGCAAAGTTAGTTTGTATCGTCAGCAGTACTCTTTCAGTGTTTAAAGACGGACCTTAGTCAAACGATTTCTAAGCTACTAAAGTTTTCAGTACGTTAATATCACTACAATATTATGGACTGAAAGATCCGCTGTAAAAGCTACTGCTGAGTGTAAACATGTAAACTCAGCAATCAAACTATTACCGTTGTGTAGAATTTTCAGCGCATTTTGTGACAGGAATAACATACACGGCTTTCTGACGCCACCTACCAAGTGCATCTAAGTTACAGAAAAATGAGGAGTTTTTTTTTTTTTCTCTTATTCGCCGTGCGGCATCAAAGATTGCATTAAAAATACACGCTTACAGCAGTTCTTCAAATCCAATATCTCATTTGTCACGAGGGGCAAGCATGAAATTGCTGAATGAAAGTGCCAAACTGCAGTTCACCATTTACTAATTTGGCAAATTATTTGATTACTGATGTCCATGTTAACAGTCATTGTATTTTTCCACTGGATCTTTGTGTTGTTTTGCCTCTGTGGAAATCAGCGTGTGCCCAAACCGAAACTCCCTTTATATGCAAATTTTTATGCACCTTCCCTCTTTCCTTCCTTCGACACTATCCCCTAAATGGAGCTGGACATGCCCACTTTCCTGACTTTTTCCAAACTAGAGGTGTGAAAACACTTCGCTGAAACAGGAGGGTTTTGTGGCCCTTTAAGCCAATACATTTATAAATGAGACCATCAAAATAAAGTGCAAGTCTGCCAAATGACTAAAAATTTATCAGTATGATGGTGAAAAACTGTACATTTCTAGTCAAATCATCCTTCTGCAATCGTATACCAAAAATGGAAAAAAGTACAGTTATAATAATTAAAAATGTAGTAGAGCGTTGCTATAATGTGATTGTATTGTATTGCAATATGAAGCAATTAAGTGTTGATGTTAAATTCACAAAAGTAATTCACAAATACTTAAAAATGAAATGATTTAATGACAATAATTCTCTATGGTTATAACAAAAAAATTGGTTAGAAATAACTGTATACAATGATAAAACATGATATGATATCAATTGTACCCAGCTTAAATGTAAAATAAAGTTACCTAAGAGAGAGACAGGGGAGGGAGAGAGAGAGACAAAGAGCAGTAAGTAGGCCTCAGAGAGAACCTGAGAGCAGTGGAGTCAGAAAGAGCAGAGCATGAAAAGAGACAGAGCAAAACTTGCTATCTATTTTGTATCTTTCTTGACCATGTGACCAAAGCCCAATAACTGAGACATTCAAACTGACCAATAAACATGTGACCACATCGTAAAACCCACAAAGTCCACACACCAGGCTCTGATCTAATCAGTATCTGTCTTTGGGATCTGTATGGAGCTTTTTGGTGAAACATACATGTTTTTCCATATAAACAAATGCATGTGATCATTTTTATTCCTTCAAAAGTGTTGCTCTTTTTGATCACTGCACATTTTTATGTGAAATAGCCACAAGATAAAACCATGACAGACCTCCTGATTAAGATAATGCAAAGAGGGTCGGCTTGGGTTTTTCCCAAACACAGTGAGACAGCATTTAGCTTTTATGCCAAGAACGGAAACTGAACCAGCTTCCAGAAGACCACATACAGTTGAAGTCAGAATTGTTAGCCCCATTTTTTTTTCTTCTTTTTAAAATATTTCCCAAATGATGTTTAACAGAGCAAAGAAATTTTCACAGTATGTCTGATAATATTTTTTTTTTCTTCTGGTGAAAGTCTTATTTGTTTTATTTCTGCTAGAATAAAATCAGCTTTTAATTTTTAAACACCATTTTAGGGACAAAATTATTTGCCCCTTTAAGCTATATATTTTTTTTCGATAGTCTACAGAACAAACCATAGTTATACAATAACTTGCCTAAATACCCTAACGTGCCTAGTAAACCTAATTAACCTAGTTAAGCCTTTAAATGTCACTTTAAGCTTTTTAGAAGTGTCTTGAATAATATCTAGTAAAATATTATCTACAGTCATGATGGTAAAGGTAAAATAAATCCATTACTATAAATGAGTTATCAAAACTATTATGTTTAGAAATGTGTTGAAAAAAAAAATCTGCTTTCTGTTAAACAGAAATTGGGGAATAAATAAACAAGCGGTCTAATAATTCAAAGGGGCTAATAATTCTGACTTCAACTGTATGTGCCCCGAATATAGCCATATTCAAGTAAAAAAGCCCTTCTGCTGCCACATTCTCAAATTAAATTATTGTACAACATTTTCCCTTTATTCCACAGCATTTTCAAAGTAATTTCTTCCTTATTCATTTTACATGAGAGAGGGAACTTCAGTTAACCCCTGCTGCATTGCTGGAAATCCATAGTGCTTGGGAGTGTTGATAAATGCGGTCAACCAATAGCTTCCCTCACAAATCAATTTCAAAATAAGATATGCATTATGCGGCTCTAAGCTGTACTCTGGCTTTTCTTATTTTCTCTAATGCATCTGGCATGAGGAGCAGAGATAATGGTTTAAACCATTATTTTAAAGTTTTTTTTTTCAGTGACTTATAAGTATCTTCTGTTTATTTTCCGGGAACATGCATTCAGAACATTCATGCAGAGGTAATTGGTTGTTATTAAACACCACAGAGAGGCTGTTATATTGATGGAGAATTGGCGTTTTTCTTTTACAAGCTTTCAGTATTTGCAGGTATACAGGGAGCTGTAATGTGATTAGTATAAACATAATTTTTAATACATATATTTTGTTTCTCTCCATTTCTCTAGGAGGCCAATAATCATGTACTGAAAGACTGTTTGGGGAGAGAATGACTAAAATGCTAGAATAATTTGAGGTCCAATAGTTATTGTAGCATTTGTGATTTTTTCCTAAAATGTTGAGATGATTATATGAAGATTAGTGGTGGCTGACAGAATACTCTTTTTTTTTTTTCCTCATTTCAAATCAACAAAACTTCTCAACAGAGAGCAACAATACACTCTAAATAGATACCTTTTCCTATTTTAAAAATGATAAGCGAATGCTAAAGCTGACAATGCCTTGGATAGCCATAGTACCGTCATGGCCCATCTCAAGGAATGTTCAGGAAATGGAGCTATAATACTCAAAACATTATTTATTCCAAACCAAGCAGCAACCTTCACCTTTGTGAAGCAAATATGGAAGTAATTGAAAATGCAATTCATTGAAATGCCGCTAGTCCTGGCTCCAAAATAGAGCAAATTTGTTCAAATGGCCAACACCAGAAAAAAGGTTTTTACAACCTTGTACAGTACAAAAACTGTGCGGGATGATTTTTTTTTTTTTTTTTACAACTCCTCCGATTCATTTATATGAAGTCATATTAAGGCTGGATAATTAAGGGCGTAGCCACTTGAGTGACAGCTTGCCTGTAATTATCACGTGGTGTTCAGGTCCTAATTAATTGGTTCAGGTGTGTTTGATATGGGTAGCAACTGAAATCTGCAGGAAGGTGGCTCTCCAGAAACAGGGTTGGCCACTCCTGCTCTAGTGCGAGCGCAGCAAAAGCGAAAACCTAGTAACACAAGGGGCACACGACAACACAAAGTACTGATAATTACAAACATTCTAATCTTACCCCTAGTAATAAAGATGTGTAGCCAATTTAAATCACTGGTTAAATAGTGTCTTGAGTTGGCCAGAGGTCAAGGAGTGGAATTGGCTTTACATTGCCAGACTTAGCGTTATGTGTTTGGATAAGGTTATCAATATAAATCAATAGTTGAATATATTGAACTAGCACTGCTTGGAGAGATTTGTTTAAATCATTTCAAACAGATTGCAGATTCAGCTGGACTCCGCCGGGCCCACGTTTGACAAAGTCCTCTGTAATGCAGCACAGTCTTAGACAGGATTAGGATCTATGTTCAGACTTGCAGAGTCAATGCAGGCCAGCGGCTGAAGAATATAAAATGCTTAAGAGCATATTTCTCAGCACAAGCATTATAAAACATGCTTGTTACCTACATTATTGTAAACCTACAAAAATACACCTACAGTATACAATTCAGTGAAATGACAACTATGCAGTTCAACACAAATAGCATTTATTGCTTTTCACACAACTCACACAACTTACAGTTGCTCTATGTTCATAATTGGAGTGAAAAGCAATTAAAGTTGTTGCCATTACAGAGACCCAGTTTGTGTAATAGCACCACTTTCTTAAAATTAAACCGTGTTGCTATTAGTAAGGACACTGCTGCCAGTACTCGCGTGATTCACACACGCTTAATCTCTCTCTTTCTCTCTCTCTCACACACAACTATATTAATAACTACATTAGTTGGCTGTTAATAGCCCAAACTACTGTTATACCGACACTTAAGTTAAATTTTGTTATATATATATATATATATATATATATATATATATATATATACAATTGAAGTCAGAATTATTAGCCACCCCTTAGATTTTTTCCCCCAATTTTTAAATCATGTTTAACACAGCAAGGAAATGTTTACAGTATGTCTGAAGATATTTTTCTTCTGGAGAAAATCTTATTTGTTTTATTTCGGCTAGAAAAAAAGCAGTGTTAAAATTTTTAAAAGCCATTTTAAGGACAAAATTATTAGCCCCTTTAAGCTATCTTTTTTTCCCGATAGTCTACAGAACAAACTATCGTTATACAATAACTTGTCTAATTACCCTAACCCGCATAGTTACCCCTAATTAACATACCTACACACTGCCCCAGCTATTGTGGTTGGATGAAGATTTCTATTCGCCTCCAGCAGTGCCTTTTTAAAGAGTGTATGTGCCTGTCTTTTAATATTTGTGTTTCAAAGTTAATTGAATTGTAATAAAAGAAAACATACTTTTGTTCCATATCCACACCTCATAGTCTTTGTCAAAGGTACGAACCTGTATTTCATGTCCCAGGTAATGTACTGCATAGCATAGTCCAGTTTTAATTGCAATAGTTTCAGTGGTAGTTTGGCTTTATTGTGTCAGTTTTCGTATTGATTTTTCTACCAACAAAAACCTTATCCCCCCCTCTGCGCTACACTTATTTTATATATATGTACTTTAACAGAATGGTTAAAAGTGTAACCTAATGTTACTTTACCAGTAACATTTTGCTATTGCTTGCTTTCCATGAGATCTCATATTTAAGGCGTTGAAAATGTTATAATAATAGTATAAATGTTTTTAACATTCCTATTTTCCTCTGTCTTACTAGAAAAGTGTTTTTCAGTTATGTTCTCTTGAGATCTGACACCTACATCACTCAATATTCTTGAGCTGTGGGTTGAAAAAAAAAAAAAGAAGTGCACTGTGACTCAACTATTCTACGGTAAGGGTTGTGTTATCACGACATTAGCCTGCAATATGATATCTGATATCCACACTCCAGGGGAAAACACTGCACGACTGTGAAGGGAAAAGCATCTGGTGATAAAAGCTTTCATATACTGAGGTCAAATGGTCAACTGTCATTCAACTTGTCATTGCTGTTTCATGCTCAAACCAAGCACAAGCAGAGTAAGCGAAAAAAGAAATAGAAAAATAAGAACTATAACAAAACTGAGCAACTGTATCTTATATTAATGTTCATTGTTTGTTCATGTCCATGTTTTTTCATTGTTCATGTCCTTTAAAGATCATGGGGCATTAACTAGTATTTTTCCACAGGTTTCCACAATTGTCAGCAGCTCACGGCATAAAACCTGTACTAAAGTAACTGGCAGCTCATTCCGCTCTGGTGACCCTAGATAAATCTGGAATTAAGCTCAAAGTGATTGAGAGAATATTTGTCAGTTGTTAAATAATGCAATTTAGCATCTACCTCTACCCCAACCCTAAACCCAACCATCACAGTAATGTAAAAACATATCTGGATCTGGAGTCTTCTCTATTAGTATAGCTGATTAACTATGTGGATGGATAATAACAGCCTTTTGAATCTACCAGTAGGCGCAGAAGGCCACTACTGGCTCTTATCTAACAGTTGATAACCACTGATAAAACCCATTCAATCAAGCGATAACTTTTGAAGCGGGTAAATAAATCCTTTCTGAGGTGATTATAAAAGTACTTTTTTTTAAACATTTAAGCATGATATACATATTTGCACAATAATGGCAATTTAATTGATAAATTAATGCAATAAATGCAATAAAATTGCATTTAAAATAAAATCTTGTGGTTGAATGCAGATTCAAATTACTTGTTGAATTATTCAAAAGATGAGTTACCTTTAATCTATTTAACTGACTCTGTGTTTTCTGGATCCAACAAAAAATAGCAAAAGCAGGATTGTGTGCTTTACTAATCCTAAAGCCGTTCTTGATGTATATGACTTTTTTTCAGTCAAACGGACACAATTTGAATTGTATTAACTCCAGTGAGTTAATGAATGCACACTGATTAATGCAAGTGTTGCCATTAGATTTGCAAGAAAATATCAATATTTAGATTTTGTAGTATTATTACTGACTTCTGACTGTACAAAACATTCATTCATCCATTTTCCCTTTTATTAATCTGTGGTCACTACAGCGGAATGAACCGCCAACTTATCCAGCATATGTTTTACGCAGTGAATGATTTCCTTCCAGCTGCAACTCGTCTCAGGGAAACATCCTTACACACTCATTTACACACATGCACTATGGACAATTTAGCCTACCCAATTCACCTGTACCGAATGTCTTTAGACTGTGGGGGGAACCGGAGCACCCGGAGGAAACCCACGCGAACGCAGGAAGAACATGCAAACTCCACAAAACACCCCTGGAGGTTAAAGTCCACTGCTTGCTGGCTCTGAATACAGACAACAATGGGTCACAGGAATGATGGATTGTTGAACACTGGCTTGAGTTGGACATCACCGAACATCTCAATCACTTAGAACATCTGCAATGGGCCCTAATGCATAATGTTCACACCAAATACAAAACAGCATATGTCAGGGATCCATCACCAGTCAAGCCCCTTTTGACTTACTACAACCCTATAACCTTCACTTGCTTTCTAATCTCTAATCTTCATCATCTGTGAACACACTAATTAAACACTGTACATAAGATTGTTTCCTCTGCACTCACCATCCAATCGACAGTTTCCCACCTGAGCTAACCAGACCCCTCACTGCTCCTGTTTGTTTTCTCCTTGTTGTTTTGGCATGAGCTTTTGCCAACAAACAACCTCTGGATTCCAGCAACTTCTGCATTTCCTGCTCATTGTTCTACAAGGACTCATAACCCAAACTAAATATAACACTACATGATCTGCACTCCATCTCCATTGCTGTCAAATAACAATCTGGTTTTGCACCTATCCCTTGTGTGATTTCCTGTGTATAGCAAGACAGTGTCACTCGCTCTTGCTTACTTGAATGTTTTTTTTTTTTTAAATTAAAACAAATTTTCTACTCAAGTTGAATTACTGCATAGCAGATGCGTATTCAGCACTTTTGTTGCTAATACGTAGCACATTCTCATGTGAATACATACATTTACTGTTGATGTGAACCCAACGAAGTATAATACATACTCTTCAGGCAGTAGCCTTGCACAAATCTGTGAATGAACGACCTAAAGCTATGGTCAATAAGCATTTAATTTAAAAACAGCAGACTAAGTGCCTCAGTCGAACACAGAGCACCCAAACACTGTGACGCATTTGCATTTTCTACATAAACAAAAATTGCATCAGTACTACAGCAAAAATGTGTCAGTGGTGGTTCCCTCAGGAGGGCAGCTGATGGTTATTTAGCAACGAATAGTGCCACAGGAGTGTCAGCTCAGAAGCATATCGCAAATATATGAAGTGGTGAACCTTGTGCTTTAGTCAAGATATGAGAGCAATGTTGGCAACTAAAGGCCTGGTTCTGACTGGGTTTTAGGCTGAAATTTAGGGGTAGTAATAGGGCCACCTACAGGAGCATTGTGGATTATGTATTAATTATAACAAAACATATTATGTACTTACAGTAGATGTATCAAAATAAATAAATAAATAAATAATATGTCTTAAATTACTAAAAAACTATTAGATATGTAGAATGGTAATTCTTTTTTTTTCTTCATGGAAAATTTTAACATCGCTATTCATTATCTATTTCTATTCTGAGATTACTCAAAGAAAAAATGAAGAAAAACTGTCACCTACACAGATGTGGGCTGTAAAAGTATTCCAAAAGCTGAATAACTTACTGGAGAAACAGCTTTCAGCTTCAGTGTGTCTAATCTTAGAATACATCACACCTACTCAGACACAAAAATAAAAGGTTAAACTCTCAATAAAAGACTTACAAATCACATTTTTTTCTTTATTCTGTTGTTTTGTATAGTCATCAACGTTAAAGTCTTTCATAATTTTAGTCGTTTCTTTTAATTTAAACATGAACAAAAGCCACTTGAGAGGTCAGGGATTTAAGTCTTTTTCAAACCTCAGTATTGCTCCTGAAAAACATGAATAAGGACATCAGTTATCAATAAACACACAAATTATCATTTGTCTTTTGTTCATGGAAAACCAAGCTGTGAATTACCAAATCTACTGGGTATGTATTTACTTCGAGCCTAGGTTGTATTATAAGGATCAAGTGACAGCGAAGTAATGGCTGCTGAAAATGATCTATTGTCATCACACACACACACACACACACACACACACACACACACACACACACACAATGACAATGGATCATGTTCAGCAGCCATTACTTCACTATATATATATAAATATATATATATATATATATATATATATATATATATATATATATATATATATATATATATATATATATGTATGTGTGTGTGTGTGTGTATATTATATATATATATATATATATATATATATATATATATATATATATATACATATATATATATATATACATATATATATATATATATACATATATATATATATATATATATATATATATATATATATATATATATATATATATATATATATTTATATATATATATATATATTAAAAAAATCATACATATATTAAAAGGTCTACTAAATGAGGATATACATGTTACAGCTTTTTTTTCTGTTCAATAAAAAAACAGCATTGGCATAAATATATACAAAAATAAATGAACTGATGTATAAAAAATTTGTTGAAGGAAAAAAAAAAATGTACTAACCTCAGCTTTCTGAATTGTTGTGCGTGTGTGTGCGTGTGCGTGCTATATATACGTCAGTAAATGGCAGTAATGGGAAAACATCCATCATGAAATGAGCAGACATGTTTGTTTTAATAAGCAGCAGCTCTGCAGAAGGAATGATGGGTAATTAGTGTGAGTATTTAATGAGGTTGTAGGCTTAGATTGCTCTGAGAGCTGTTTAGATGGTTTGCTTTGTTGACCTTTAAAGCTTAAATTGACTTAAGCTACAACAACTGAAAAAAAAAAATGAAGGTGCCTAAAAGAAGATGAATGATTTAGTTAGGAGTAGCATATGTCAGTGCCTTATAAATATTAAAAAAAACTAAAAATGGTTTGACATGGTCAAGTTATAGATCAATTAGCTGCAGGAGATGTTTTGTTAATGTTGTTTTCTTTTTTTTTATTGTTGCTTTTTTTTTTTTTTTTGAGAATGTTTGATACTGTGTTTGAGAGCACATTTCAGAATGTGGCCTGATGCCAGTGATGGCACTCACTCCATTTACAGAGCAAAATCAATTCCTACTACATTTCATGCTACTCTGTCATGCTTTCGTAATAATCAGACATAGATCAGCTGTATTAAAGATGTGATTAGTAATGGATAGGCTCAGTGATGTCATCAGTCTGTATATGATCTGACAAAATAATGTGTATGTAGGGAAGACACTAGAGGCTAAACCATTAGTCTTTCATGCGCAGGTCATGTAGTGCTTTTAAAATTCATAAGTTATATATTTTATCATATGTATGTAATATCAGTCTTGTATGTTCCTATAAAGCATCTATGAAGTTTCAGCTCAATACCATTCAGGTCCATGATGCCCATTTTTAAAGCTGATGTGTGTAGCCTATTTTTTACATTTAAAAAATGATACATATGCGGATGCAAGTGAAGTGCAGAAGGGTGGCATTGGAGGGCAGAGGGGTGTCGCAGAGGAAATTAAAGAGGGTTGGGGAGTCGCAGAAGAAAGTGAAAGTGAACAGCGGACCGGAGAGGAGTTCGGTTGAGGAGGGGTATTGCTAGAATGAGGTGCCGGGGCAGATTTTAAATGTGCCGGATCCAGATTAAGCCCTAGTTGCATCCACGAGCATCAATAAAACATATTTCTGAAAAATATCAAAGTGATCAAAGTACCTGCCAAAGCCTTTATTAAAAGGACACCTATGATGAAAATCATCTTTTTAAAGCTGTTTGTCACAGTCATATTGGTTTGATAAAAACAGTCTCTTTTTTTAATTACCTGACGTTAAAACGAGATCCAAATCCCTCCCATTTTGATGCCCACTGCAACATGACGTAGGACTGTGGTTTCCCTGACCATGGAATTGATTGACAGCTGCGTATTTACATGTCTCTATGGTAATGTGTATAATCATATCAACAAGACAGGATGTGCGCAAAGCAACTGGGAATAAAACATTTGTTGAGCTCACTTTGATCATCAATCATCATCAAATATGATCAAGAATGAGCTTAAGAAGTTTAAAACATATTTAAAGCAGTGCATGGTTGTAATAAACTACAGCGATTTTACCATCTTTGCGTTATCATCACAGCCGCATGTAAGTACAATTATAAATGAAGATGATTCAATTCCGATTTATGGACTTTAAACCAGGTTAATTTTGTACATTTACATAATGGAAATCCATACAGCAGTGGATATTAACATGTATTTGCCATGAAAAAAGTGCAAAGTTAAACACGTGTGCTATCTATATGTGTGTGTGTGTGTGCGTGAAGTTTGTATCGACATTGTGTGACTCATCGAAAGACTTGAACAAACTCAACAACAAATAATCATTGGCAAAGTTTTTACTGTAGTATTTTTCACAGACACTGCGTGAGATCTGCTTTCTTCAAGTCTGTCACTGTGCTGTTTATCTGACACAGCTGAGGTGGAGATTGAGGCACACACTGACAGGCACATGGGAACGGTGGGCAGGAAGAACTAGCATTACAGGCACAGGCAAAAAAAAAAAAAAAAACAGCTACATTGTGTTCAAAGCAAAAAATTCTATTGTTCTATAATAAATAATTTGATGGGTGTTTTAAGGCTGAAACTTTACAGACACATTCTGGAGACACAAAAGATCTTATCTTAAATCTTGAAAAATGGTTATAGGTGTATGTAAATGTATACCTGTCAACATTTGGATGTGAAAATAAGGGATATGCCCACCATAATAAAAGTTGAGAATATGAGTTGCGTATAGGGAGGCTCGGCTCTTAGATGTTTCTTGCCACCCTTCAGAGAAACACTGAAAATCCGTCAGAAATATGGGAAAATACCTTTGCGGGATGATAGCAGGATAGAACTGTAAAATACGGGAGTATGCTGGGAAAAAAAGGAGGGTTGACAGGTATAGTAAATGTATTTAAATGTGCATGTAATTAATATAGTACTACCACTACCACTACAACTACTAATAATAATTTATTATTTTAGTGATTAATAATGATAATATTACATTAAAGATTTGCATGTAATTGAAGTGTTTCTGCACCTTAGTATCCAATAGGTCAACTTTTTTTTTTTTTTTAACCTTTTAGATAAATATTAACACATGCAGATGTGTAAGTCATAATACCCTAAAGATACAAAAGTGTACAATAAATGTACAAAATTGTGCTTTTAAGGAACCAACGTTTACCTTTGTTTCTGAGCTCCACAGCTAGCTTGCTAATGCTAGTTTCTCTGAAAATACCTACCCAAGCTTAAACAATAGGGTGCTTCATTTGCATAATTAGACATCATATTTCACAAAGCTCGTAATACAGAGCAACTGCGTTCATGTGTTGTGATTAATTACCTAGAGTTGTATGATGATAAACATTAGGTGAATGTGTATACTATTCTATATCATAGAATATCCTAGTAAATGGTGTGCTATACTGTACATGTTAACTTAATGAAAATAAATAACTACACAATTCCTTGAGTAGAAAAGTTACGAGGTGAAAGATAATAGGTGAATAATTGTGTTTTTATGCACTGCGTGGGAGGCAGAGAGAAACTTTACTGCTAAGCCCCACAGCTGTTCATTGTAAAATCTGTCCTCACAATGACTTTACAACTGGCCCGCCGCCACGTCTTTATATCTGCATGCAAAGATACACACAGCTCAAGTTTGTCTTTGCGTTGGCGTCACTGAACTAGCTGGGGAAGATAATACTGCCATGTAAACTTCCTTCATCCTTGCAGAGCTGCTCGCTTTGAAATGAACCTAATGAGTCATCTATCACTATACTCAGGTGCGACAGAAAATATGCCTGTTTGCATGAAGTCAACGTACCGTATCTCCAGGGTAAAGCTGTAATTTTGCGTCAGAATGTGTAATACAGCATCACTGTTCTTATCTTCAAATGTCAGCAGAGATTTAACAGCCAGTCGGTTTCTGTTGGCTGTTGTTTCTGTCTTCTAAAACACCGTCGGCAGATTGTCCAAATTCGGAATGTGTACGTGTGTGTGTTTGACCATGTAATTCTGCTTTTGGCAATCTCCATGAATCCACTGGCAGCGCATCTCACAGCTGGCCCAGATTCTTCAGCTTTCTCTTTTTTCCCCCCTCTGATGATGGCTGTTGTTGCTCCTGAAAACACTGTTTTACCTCCTCATAACTCTACTTGTAAAGAGCTGAACCACTAGAGGTGTCTGTACGTGAGGACTTTCAGAGTGAGTTTGAATGGAAGTATTGATGGAGCTATTTAAATTCACTTTGAAGTCACTGATAGGCTCTATTTCCTAGACTTTTTTCCCTGGCTCGAGTGTGTTAGACGGTAAGAAGAGGGGAAAATTGGCTTTCTGAGCTGTAATTAGCCTATTTCACGAATTCATCTAAACCACATATAGAAGTGTTAATGGAGGCTGAAGGCAACAAAATGGCTGACGTTTTCAAGATCAGAGTAGAATGGAAACATCGAACTGTGAAAAACATCAAAATGTCTTGTTTGTGTGTCATTATGCTTTCACAGTAATTTCAGAACAATTCTTTTAATCATACAAGATTGTTGTGTGCTTTTGGCTTCAGAATTCAAAATGAATGCCTTCTTCCCTGTGCTGAATGATATGACAAAACAAAATATGTAAAAACATTTAAGCTTCCAAGGAATTGTTTCTTTTTAAATATTTATATTTATAAAATAAGACATATTTTAGCAAATGAATACATAAATATTGAAACTGACCTACAGTATATAAAACATAAGCTATGCAAAGGTAAACAACAAGCTATTACTAAAAACTGAAACAATAGCTGCGTCCCAAATCGCATACTTATGCACTATTCTACGCCATTTTGTAGTATAAATAGTGTAAGTAGTGTGTTCACACTGAAAACTCTAAAAATAATGACTGCACTTTAATTACAAGGATGATGCATTATCATTCAGCCGGTAAAATGAAGTGTGAAATGATGGACACTTCACACACTCAACGACCGCAGGTTTGCTTACATAGCGGTAGGGGCGGAGCTATTGGGTCATTATCCAACATTATGAAAGCAAAATTCTCCTACAAGAGTGATTATAGCGCCTCCCGATGGTGAATGCGGTTATACTCACGGCAGGTATTATCTGATAATTCGGTCATTTATTTCACTGATTTAGCAACTGTCAAGCATCATTAGGGAAACGGTTTGAATTTCCGCTTAGTAAAAAAACATTAGTGTGCCATTTGGGACAACACTACATACATATACTATCCTGTTGAGTGTGTAAGTGCATAAGTACATAGTGCATGAGTGCATAGTGTATAGTTTGCCATTTGGGACGCAGCTATAATCTCAACGATACTAAAATAGCACTAATAGCACTACTGATAGTATTTTATGATCTATTAAGAGATCTCCAAAAACCAAAAAAAGATTTTTAAAGACATCTGCTCTGTATTAACATTTAATTTATGTTAACAAAATGACTGCCCTCAATGTTCAATTTACTGTTTTGGAAATTTAGAAACTTGCTCTGATTCTCACTAGTGGCATACTATCTGCCAAATTATTAGGATATTGGCTGTTTATTAGTATCTAAAACAGAGGTGGGCAAACTACGGCCCGCTGAACACTTTTATCCGGCCAGCGAGGTTTTTTTTTAAATGCTGCTTTTGAGTAATGTTTTGGTTTCAGAATTAGTAAACTAATGATGCAATACAAGTGAATGCCATTTGATGGCAGTATTGCACGCGGGACAGTTAGAGCAAGCAGTAGAATTAAAACACACTCTCAGATATTAAAATGCACTCGACCGTTAATGACTGAAAATGAGACTGAAAATTTAACTTTGAAAGTCGTGTGTTTTGAAGTTTTGAAGAATGGACAACAACATACTTCTTCACCAATATCGGACAGAAAGCGGTATGTCTAATATGCCAAGGAAGTATTGCTGTTTTTAAAGACCACAACCTAAGGGGCTGTTCACACCACAGAGCATTTACGTTCCCAATACGTGAGGTGCACCACAGTGCCTTTTTGTTGACAAGAAAATAAGGAGCGTGGTGCAATTTTTTATGTTGCTAAGCAACGACTGAATCAGCTGGGTACTTTGGGAGAGTATTGCTGTTGATATTAATATAACTTTTTTTTTTTTTCAGGCTCATTGTTCACATTAACACACTTTTAATAATAGAATGGCTTTAAATAACAAAGACTAAGATTTTTTTTTTCCATTTTATCTCATAGTTTTATAATGATTGATATGAGCACATTAATACAAGCTCAAATGAGATTGTTGTGAATTTGACTCAAATTATAAATAATTGCTGGTTAAATGTGTTAATTTTTTGTCATAGAATATATTTTCCATGCATACATCCACTTTAAAAAGTTCTTTTTTCAAAGATTTGTGGTTGTATCAAGTTGTATGATGATTAATCTCTATTCTAAAAGCAGTGCAAATTAGATTATTGTAAACTGGAATAGTAAACTTTAAGAATTATTTTAAATGTATTAATATGATATTTTTTTTTTCCTATCAGACAGTATCTTTTCTATTCTCCACTGTAAAAAAATACATTATTATTATCATATTTTATAAGGGATTATTTTATCGCTTAAATGATGATTGATAAGTAAATATAAATAGCAGTGCAAATTAATTTAGAAATTTGACTCAATAATATAATCTGTTTTGTGTTAATGTGACATGCTTCTATTCGCTATTACTTCTTCCATGCATACTGCCAATATAAATAAATGTTTTTTTTTTTTGAAGGATTTGACAATTGGTTTGAAAAACATGATGTATCCCTCGGGTCTAAAAAGTTTGCCCACCACTGATTCAAAAGTGCATATTCTGTATGATCTTATTCTACATCAATAATCATACCCAGTACTACCTTCTTTCCCCTCCTTGCAGGACATCTATATTAACGGCTGTAAAAATAGAGCTGTTAAAATCTGTAAGGACTTAAACCATCCTGACAATTATCTATTCACTTTGCTTCCATCTAGAAAACGTTTCTGTAGCTTGATGGCAAAAACTGAGAGACTTAGGAGGAGTTTCTTTCCCCAGGCCATCAGGCTGCTAAATTCTAACCCGGTGTTACACATTACTTAATTTTTTCGTATTTATCATTGTAATAGTCATATTCATAAGTACATCATATTGCTGCTATTCTTATTACCTTGTATAATGTTTTGCACATCTT
Source organism: Danio rerio (assembly GCF_052040795.2). NCBI lineage: Eukaryota > Metazoa > Chordata > Actinopteri > Cypriniformes > Danionidae > Danio > Danio rerio. The sequence goes on from NC_141038.1 coordinate 40,896,737, forward strand.
TTTTTGCACACTTTTTTTCTTCTTTTCCCCTAATATTTAATTTTTGTTTATCTATACTTACACTATCTCTGGAGCGGACCTGACCTACATTTCACTGCTGGTCATACTTTGTATAACTATGTATGTGACAAATAAAACTTGACTTGACTTGACTTGACTTCTTAATTACTACTTTATTAAAGAGCAAATCAAATTTGTTGTTTATTGAACTAAAGTCATACCTAATGCATTGTTAATATGACATAAAATTGTACCTTAAAGTAAAGTGTGACTTAAAGATTTTCACTTTGGTACAGTTTTTAGATCAGAATTTAAATTTGCAAAACAGTAAGTGCATTTCTCAAAACAGCATGTACAAATAGCAAAGAGGCATGGATTACCTGCAAAAGCCAGTCTCTGGCTCAAAATCCTTAGTTCATCTCTCAAAACTACCTTTCTATCAATAAACAAGTCATTCCCGTCAGAATGACAGCTCCACATGTCATTGTGGATGGATAAGACAGTCAAATTACTTAGTTTTTTCTTGAATGCTTTGATGCAGCCATCAACTGAGGCCCCACGAATATGTTTTAATTTGAAAAGCTCTGCAAGGGTTACGCCATCTGTCCACACTATGTCAAAGCTTTTTGAGCTCCGAGAACTGAGCTTTTTAAAAATGCTGTTAAGGACGTTTTTATTTTAAAACGCTGATGCTCCGTGTCAGAATATCAGTTTTAATAATTAATAATGACCATTATAAAAGTTTAACGTACTATAAGTTTATACAATATAAGAAATAAAAGCAAGCAATCAGTCAAATGCAATGCAGAATCAGTGTACGTGGTTACATTAATTAATGTATGAACTTATCTTTATGCTCAGCCAAAACCCGTTACCTGAGAACAAGTAGGCTAATAGATAAAAAAAAACAAAAAACAAAGTCAGGGAATATGTCATCAGATAAAGACAACAATATGAAGTAAACGTCACGTTTAACAAATATAGTTTGATTAGATCCAGCGATAGATCCTTAATGAAAAGTCTGACGTGCTCTCATCTTGGCAGATGACTACCTGGAGCTCAAACGTCTACATATGCTGCATCGCATGCCAGAGTGTGTGTGTGTGGTCACATTTATAGCAATGTAGTGTGGAAGCAGAGTTGTTCAGAAACGCTTTAACCATGTCAAAACATTTAAAATATGCAACAAAAGATAATTTTACCTTCAAATAACACAACTTGCAAACAAGTATATGAGCATATTGTAATCAAACACTACACCATGGACAAAACAATAAAGAATTGTAGCCTTTGCCCATGCCGTTTGTTTGTCATTCTGTTTGGGCTGTCAAATTTACCTTTTTGCAAAGAGTTGGATCTAAAATAAGAGACCCTTTGTTGAAATTTATATTAAATTAATGACTTTTTTTTTTTACTGTGGCTGAAAACTGAAATACTGTTATAAAAAAGACAAAAATAATAAAATACTGTAAATATTAGAGGAAACTAATGTTTTAAAATACAGTCAAATCTGTCAGAAGACATATTCGCTGTTGACCTATTCCATCCATGCTGGCAAAGAACAACACAGACCGGCCACCTTTTTTATAAGGTTTGCAGACTGATTGCTAATTGAAGGTTTGTGTGAAGAAGTGTTAAACCAGTGCTTCAGTGATTTCATACAAATCTTGATAGTTTCTAATAGTTAGGAATAGATGCTTTCTGTTTGGTAGACATAGCTAAAACAATAAAGTTTGGACTGCTTGAATAACATCTGTGTTAACGGTTTTTCAAAATGGTGGAGAAAATGTGTCAACCCAATGAGAAAGGGTTTACACATTTGCAAGACCTGTCTTCTACTCTGCTGGGATAATGTTGATGAAAATTGAGTGCATCCTAGTTTCTTTAATCAGTTCAAATCAAACAAGAAAAACTGTTAAAATGTAAAGCTTGGATAAGTATTTTTTTTCTAGAATTATTTGAAATATAACCTTAAAATGAGGTTGAATTCAACAAATGGTTTCTAAGTTATGAGGATCAGACATCCACATCAACATAACACCACTGTGTTTCGTTTGTGTGCCATTATACGTTTGCAGTGAACAATGCTTTTAATCACCAAAGATTGCTGTGCTCTCTTGGATTTCAAATTCAAACTGAACATCTCATTCCCTGTGCTGAATGACGCACTTGACTTTGAAAAGTTTGTCTCTAACAAGTCAGCCTCTATTGGAAGCAAATGTAATCAGGCATACTCTGCCTCTCCGCGAGGCTTTTTCAGAGAGGCTGATATAAATCAGGTTTTGATCACGGCTCATTTTTATTTATAAGATCTTGTAGAGGCAAGTTTTTCAAGGGAAGACAACATCATATTTTTGGAAGCCACAGTGTAGCTACAGGTAAATTGGCTCTTCGCGCAGATTTGTCACCATCGCTCTCATTTCTCCATGTAGTGATCTGAGAGAGACCGTGTAGTCCGTCAGGGCACTTCAGACGCCGTCTTCTCCAGCTCAAACATTGATGAGAAACCCTCTCTCAAGCATAAACCTGGCATGCTCCTCTTCTCAAGTTTTGACGATAATTGGCAAAGTAGCAAATAGCCTGAAATCATAATGCTGGTGGATGTTTCTCCTGGTAGATTATTTTTGCCACCATCAACTTAAGAAAAAAAAGCTGCTGGCTCATTTTAAAGGAACACTCACATTTTTTTATTTATTCATTCATTCATTCATTCATTCATTCATTCATTCATTCATTCACTCACTCATTCAGGTGAATTGGGTGAGCTAAATTGTCTTTAGTGTATGTGTGTGAAAGAGTGTGTATGGATGTTCCACAGAGATGGGTTGCAGCTGGAAGGGCATCCGCTATGTAAAACATATGCAAGATAAGTTATCGGTTCATTCCACTGTGTCAACTCCAGATTAATAGAGGGACGAAGCAGAAAAAATAAATAAGGAAAGATCTATTTATTTATTTGTTTGTGTATGTATGATTGCATGTATGTATTTGTTTGTTTGTTTATGTATGCATTCATTCGTTCGTTCATTTATTAGTTCGTTTCTTCAACTCCCATAAAGTCAAGTTTTATCAGTGTTTAACTCCATCAGCCGATCTGTCAGGAACACTTTTAGCTTAGCTTAGCATAGGTCAGAGTGTCGGATTAGACCATTAGCATCTCACTCAAAAATGATCAAAAAGTTTGGGGTCTGAATGCAGACCTGGTGCAGATGCAATCCGAGCTGCATCTAAGGCCTTTTAATGGGCTCACCTAAACCCACCCTTGCCCCTATCCCTCACAGTGATGTCAATAGCTTCATTGAGTGCATTGTGTCTAACATTCAATCTCAGTTTGCATCTTTAGGGCTGCATCTATTGAAGAGTTTTGATAATGTTCTCATTTAACTCTAGTTCCATTGTGCATTAATTATTGTGCACAGATTTTGATCAATTTGGAGTGAGAAGCTAATGGTCTAATCCAGTTTAGTGATCTATGCCAAGCTAAGATTGACTGAATGGATTTAAAAATAGTAAAACTGTTTTTCAACGGCAGGAGAGTTGAATAATGAGCACACAAACACACACACACACACACACACACACACACACATACATATATATATATATATATATATATATATATATATATATATATATATATATATATATATATATATATATATATATATATATATATTTTTTTTTTTTACTTTATACATGAACATAAGAGTGATTAAAAATACAAAATCAATGACAAAAGCCTTGAGTGTGATTACAAAAAAACTGACTAAAGCCTTGAGTAATTGTCAAAATCTTGAAAGAACAATAACATCAGCGTTATTTTTCCAAACAAAAGCCACTGCTGTCACGTCAAGGCTTTTTTTTTTAAACACCTTTTCATCAAGACTCAGTTCACCATAATTATTAATGTCTAGCTGATTTTTTTTTTCGATATTCTTCAGTTTAGTGTTTACATAGAAAAATAAAACTTAATAAAAAGAAAGTGGTGGGCAGAGAGAGATGTGAGGACTGAGGAAAAGAAATCAAAGGTCTATGAAGAGGCTAAGAAGCGGAGCTCTGAAGTTATTATGATTTGCTGCTCACGTACAGGATACACCAATGAGGACTTTTCCTTGATCCCGTGGGATCTAGGTTATTGACCTTGCACTTTAACGATATAACAGGGCCTTTCTTGAAGCACCAGAGGTGTTAATTAAATGGAGCAGCAGAGTCAGGATGCAGGAAACGCATGGACACTGACGAGTCAGTTGTTTTACTCCACAAATAACCATTTATTCTTCACACATTTAGCGAAAATCACGGTTTATTGTAAAGGACACAAGAAGGTAGAGAAACAGAGAGATGTAGCATTAGATTAAGTACTCGGTGCATGGCACATCATTCTTAGGGAGACGACTCACTGTGAGTCCAGTTTTTCTCTTTAATTCTGGCACCAAAAGCTCCGAAATATTCAACAGTGATAGTTGGCCAGCCAACTTGAGCCTCGTAATATGGAGTAGGAGGAGTAAATTAATCTTTGCTACAACACGAGACAAACCGTACCTTGAACAGCATTAAACAGTTCTTTTTGTCATTTCAGCAGAAGTGGGATTGATGCAGTTTCCATTAGGGCTGCACGATTAATCGGAATAAAACACAAACTGTGACATGGCTTCGTTTGAATATCAAATCACAAACTTTGTGATTAGGTTGAATAAAAGTATTCAATGAAACATGGTTCTGTGTTTAGTTATATCTTGATCCAGTGTTTTAAGTGCCTCAAAGAGGCTTCCTTCCTAGTAAATTCTTTATAACAGGATTACGCATGTCAACATGTGCTCAAAATTTGGCTTGCATTTGACAACACAGCATGCTCCAAGTTTGAAAAGAGAAGTGCTTTAAACCAGCTGCACTCAACAAGAGAAGATTAAGTTCTCTTGAACTTTTCCCACCATAATAGAAGCTTAATGTTTGCACATGACCAGTGCAAAAATAAGTGAATAGATTATACAAATGTAATAAAGTATTCCCTCATTTTATTCATTCACACAATTTAATAATTTGTTCACTCATATTGTTTTAACTACAACAAGGCAACTAATTATTACAACATGGCCACAATTTAGGAATACGGGGCAACAAAGTATTACATTGTGCCCACTGTTTAGTTAAAACAAGGGAATGAATTATTAAAAGCACTGACATATTAGTGTCACAGAACAGATGTTAATTCAAGGCCACAATATGAGGTGTGTGGCTCAACAGAAGATAAGAAAATGAAATATATACAACATATATACATGTTAAATATCAGTCTGTGCTAGAAAAAAAATCACAGTTCAGTTTTCCCCCCAAAATCGTGCAGCCCAATTTTGCATTCAGTACATGGCTCAGTATATTTTCAGAAGCTGCTTTGACAAAAGTTAAAATCTGACCTCAAGTGTAAATTTACAGAACTCAAATGACCCCCAGTGTGACCTTTAACACTGAATTCTGGTCTGCGGTGCCAGAAAAAGTTTTTAATTACAAACAACACAAATCAAAGAACGTTGTGTGTCCTCACTCTGGGAGAGAAAAAAAAAATCAAAACAAAATAGATAGTGAAAAAAGTAACAGTTATTAAAAACAACCAGTACCATCGTAACCTTGTAAAATCAATATCTAAAACTCTATAATGCATGCCATACTATGCAGTGGGATTTTTTATTTTTTTTATTAAAAAAGTTCAAAATTTAATTTTGGGAATTTCTTTTCTACATTAGCAGTGTTAGAATGAGTATTTAGTGTATGTAGATTGTGTTTGGCTACAGTGTGTGTGTGTGTGCGCGTGTTTGTGTGCATATGTATCTGTGTGTGTGTGCTTATAAGCTCAGTGAACGAAGAGGGGCTTAAACAGATCTGACATCATTTTTTTACCATGCAGAAAATCTGCCAAGTCTTCCACTGTCCCTTCAGTTGTGTTTGTCCGATTGTGTCTTTTTTAGCTCCCCATCTGTTTTCACACTTTCCTCTGCTGTCCTTGCCTGGCCTTGTCCGTTCTGCTCTGGGGTCTTCGACTATAGAAGAGAGATGACAAGAGTAGAGAATACATGCATATGGTGGAGCATCCCCACTGAAGTCTGGCACAAACAGAGCAGGTGATTAGACATTTACACCTTCCTCTCCATTTCCCCTGTCACTGTCAGACTGACCTATAATTTGACAAAAGCTGTCACCGCTGCTGCAGTGCTCATGGCTGACACTTGTTAGCACTGGAGCAAACAGTTATCTGTGCACGTCGGCACTTACCGCGTCTTGACAGCTCACTTATATAACTGTGGCAACATGGCGGAGCAGAGATGAGGAAAATATAAAAGCACTATGCAAATATTGTGAAAATGTGGTGGACTGAGTCCATAGGCAACATTTGGAAAAAAAGTAATTATGAGTAATTATTTACGTAATTATGATGCACAGTGAAATAAATACTGTATTAAACATTTCACATTTTGCACATTTCTAGGCTACTATTGTATTTGTTTGTTTGTAAATTAATGTTTATTTACATTTATTTGTTGTCACTTAGCCTGTTTTTACTTAATAATCTTAATAATAATAATAATAATAATAATAAAATAATAATAATATAAAAAAGAAAATAATAATAATAATAATTAATAAAAATAATAAAAATATTATTATTATAATAACTTTTGGTTCCTTAACAAGTGGGAGGCACATATGCAAACTGTTGTAATTCCTGCAGCGTTCACCTGATTTATTTACATTTATTTGTTATCACTAAGCCTGTTTTTACTTAATAATCCTTATAATAATAATAATAATAATAATAATAATAATAATAATAATAATAATAATAATAATATAAAACAGAAAATAATAATAATAATAATAATAATAATAATAATATAAATAATTTATAATAATAATTAAAATATTATTATTATATTAACATTTGGTTCCTTAACAAGTGGGAGGCACATATGCAAACTGTTGTAATTCCTACAGCGTTCACCTGATTTGGATGTAAATATCCTCAAATTAAAGAGGACAGGCAGTTAAAGCACATGGTTTCACTCATTCATTTCAAATCGATTGTATTAGTGTAAAGAGCCAAAAATGTTAGAAATTGTCTCAATGTCCAAATATTTATGGAACAAACTGCGGAATGAACCGCTAACTTATCCAGCATATGTTTTACACAGCGGATACCCTTCCAGCCGCAACCCATCACTGGGAAACACCCACACACTCGTATTCACACACATACACTACGGACAATTTAGCTTACCCAATTCACCTGTACTGCATGTCTTTGGACTTGTGGGGGAAACCGGAAAACCCGAAGGTAACCCACACGAACACGGGAAAACATGCAAACTACATACAGAAATGCCAACTGACCCAGCCGAAGCTCGAACCAGTGACCTTCTTGCTGTGAGGTGACAGCACTACCTACTGTGCCACTGCATTGTCTATATATGTTCATATATTTTTGGAAAAACATTTTTGTTAATATGGCTTTTTTACTTCCATCAAAGTACATAAGAAGACTCACCTGACTGTGTCCAAATGTCTTTTTCATCACAGATGAGCTTTCAGTCTGATTGTGGGAACAGTCTGATCCCACCTGAAGAGACAGCAAAGAACACATTCATTTCAAAACACAAATCCCCAAATCACCTCATAATCCAACACAGAGAGCAAGGATAGATGACTTATTTTCAAATACAAGAGTTTAAAAAATAATACAGTGGCCACAACGGAGCATTGATGCTGTATAAGCTGTAATTGTTTGCTGTTTACATTTTCCACAAAAGCCCTGAGCTATGAGATTTTACAATGTTGCATAGAAAAAAAGATTAATCATGTTGCTCAAGGGATGCAGTATTTTAAGGAAGTGTTTTATATGCTTGTCTCTATAAGCTCCAAACAAACTAGAAAGGTGTTTTAGAAGAAACACGTTTAAAGGTTCAGGACACCCCGGAGAACTTTTTTTTTTGTATTAACAGATGTGTGTGTGTTGAGCATCAGTTAAGACAATGTTAGCACCTGTCAGCTTTAATTGTGGGGAAAACTGGATCATTTTGAGCTTTTGTCAGATAATTTCAGCTTCCGGATTTAAAATGATTTTTGGGGCGGGATCAAAATCGGCGACTTAGCGCAGAACTGCAAGTGCAATGATGACGCGTTGGTTTCTCATTATTATTCATAGCGGAGTTTTCTTATCCTATGAGAAGAGCCGGCTGCTTAATTATTTATGAGACCTGCCAGACCTGCCAGTGTCAAGCCCGAGCTGAGAGACACGGAAACCACGGCACAGTATTTAGCCGTTCATGAAGGCTCATATGCGTTTGTTTCCATCATCCACGGGGTTTGTTGCATGTTTTCCCCCGCGATCTTGTCAGGGCCGATCATACAGCAAAGCTGTGTGTGGTCTGCTAGCATTTTTGTCAGGAGAGCAGCACGAGAATTAGAGAATGGTGGACGCTGTCTTTCATCAGGAGTTTGTTCACATTCAGACACATCGCCGTGCTGCTGTGTTTGCCTAAATCCTCTAGATTACCAGCAGGGTTAATAGTTAAAATAGACGGGTCAGAAGACCTGCTGCACTGAGTCTGCTGGATACAGGGATTGAGGGAGAATTCCTCATTTATAGTGTTTACATGAACACGATTATCTTTATAATGATATAAATTGTTGTTGTCTGTATATAAAATTACAAATAACAAATGTAGCAGGACATTAAATCACTGTTAATTTCTTTGCATTTTAACTTTGTAAACTATAAACTCATGCGTCTCCTCTTTGTGTCTCATTTTGTGAGCTAACTGACAACAGCAGTTATTCGCTCCCCTTCTCCCCTGCTGGCCACGCCCACTCCTGCCCGATGCTCGCGGAGCTCCACGCCTATTAATCATACATCTTTTGAAAAAATTCTGAAGTAGACTCTAACCGAAAGAGGGGGGTGTCATGGCCCTTTAATAAAACAGTACAAGACTGCAAAAGACTGAAAATACACCCTCATTTTTTTTATATTCTGACAGGTTTAACAACTGGGAGGTTAAGTGTTTTAGGACAATGGCAGCCATTAGAACATATACGTTAGGCAGTAAAGGGTAAACATCTAAAACTCATGGCATATAGTTTCACCTTATGTGCTGTTTCTTCCAAAAATAAAAATTAAAAAGGGTCTGTTGCTTAGAGAATATTTTACATCTAGACTTGTGTTCAATCAGAATAAGGCCTGACAGGCTCATCACATCTTGTAAAGTACACAGACACTTGTAAAAATCATCATCTTCAAAAAAAGAATAAAAGTGACATTTGACTTTTGGACCACCAGTCTTCAAACACTAACTAATCAATGCTAAATAATTTGGTCTTAAATAAGACACAAAATTCAGCAGCGTTCATAATATGAAGGCAGTAATGCCTGTGTGAGTGTCTTTCAGAGCTCTGTCACATGGCTCTCATCACCTCCATCACCAGACGAGAGCTGCTTTGGGAACATTTTCATTAGACAATCTTCACGGCATGTCATCCACCGATGCTGACATCTTCTCCCTGCAATCCAGTGTTTCTCTCCCTCGTTCTGTCTGTCTTTGTTTCCTGTCTCCGCACACTTTTCCCCACACACAATCTCACACACACAATCCTGTCATTACAGTTGATAAGTGCATGTCAGCAGTCAGTGATATCTGTGATTCATTGTTCCTGGTTCATCTTTCCAGACTGGAGGATTCTACAGCGTGTGTCAACTGCGATGACGAGCGAGGATCAGGTAAGGTTGCTCACCATTTATATAAGTGTGAAATCTGTGTGTTTACTTAGCTAACTTTCATTATCTGACAGATCGGACATAGAAAAAATATCTTTTTCAAATATTTGCAAAAATAACCTTTTGAATTACTGCTTTACAAAGAGCTATGGAATTCAATTAGGTTGACAAAGAGAGGCAAAAGCCATATATCGCATACATATATACAAAAAATGATACAGTCTATGACATACTGTGCAAGTTCCTATTTGAATTTCACATATAAAAATGTCAAATATGTTACATATTCATGCAATATTTCAAAATTTTGCAGAAAATGGCTATTATATATATATATATATATATATATATATATATATATATATATATATATATATATATATATATATATATATATATATATATATATATATATATATATATTATAGGCCTATTTGAAATAAAATCTTGTATGTCATGTATGTAGATTGCACATACAGTTGAAGTCAGAATTATTAGCCCCCTTCAAATTTTTTTCTTTTTTTTTTTTTATATTTCCCAAATGATGTTTAAGAGTGAGGACATTTTCACAGTATGTCTGATAATATTTTTTTCTTCTGCAGCAAGTCTTATTTGTTTTGTTTCGGCTAGAATAAAAGCAGTTTTGAATTTTTTAAACACAATTTTAGGGATAAAATTATTAGCCCCTTTAAGCTATATTTTTTCTAGATAATCTACAGAACAAACCACTGTTATACAATAACTTGCCTAATTACCCTTAACTGCCTAGGTAACCGGATAAACCCAGTTAACCCTTTTAATGTCATTTTAAGCTGTTTAGAAGTGTCCTGAAAAATATCTATTAAAATATTATTTACAGTCATCATGGCAAAGATAAAAAAAAAAGTTATTAGAGATGATTTATTAAAACTATTATGTTTAGAAATGTGTTGAAAAAATTTGCTCTCTGTTAAACAGAAATTATGGAAAAAGTAAACAAGCGGTCTAAAAATTCAGGGTGGCTAATAATTCTGAATTCAACTGTATGTCATATTTCTATATGGCAGGGGTGTCCAAACTCGGTCCTGGAGGGCCGTTGTCCTGGAGAGTTTAACTCTAACCCTAATCAAACACACCTGAACCAGCTACTCAAGTTCTAACTAGAAATTTCCTGGCAGGTGTGTTGAGTCACATCGGAACTAAACTCAGCAGAACACCAGCCCTCCAGGACTGAGTTTGCACACCCCTGCTATATGGGAATCATTGCAAAGTCATGTTTAATCATTTTAGATGTGATGCATTACTGAAGAAATCAAAGTACAGCCCAGAAAAAAACAACAACAACAACAACAAAAAAAAACTAAATTTTGTCCTTATTTATTATCTTTTTTCTTACTACTTGCATTCCGGTTGCTCATGCCACACATGCACCTTAAAGAAAAGTAAAAAAAAAGAAACTAAAAAAAGTATAATTTCATTCTGCTTTGTATACAACTGTCAGGAACATACTGAAAATGATAGGCCTACTTTACTAAACTAGTTTTCAAAGAGTATACGATGTGTACTTAAAATACAAAATGTGCTGTTTTTTTTTTCTTTTTTTACTATAATTACAATACAATAATTGTAGTTGTAGTACAAGATTAAAACATAGCTATAAAATATTACTATTATTATACTATCATTGCATGTAATGTGGAAAAATAGCCCCAGTACCAAGTAATATATAAAAGTTGATTTTAGTATTTGCTGCAAAATCTATTTACTTAACAAGATTGGTTATTTCTGAAAATAAGCATATTGAATAAAGTTAGTTTTGTAAGGATTGAGAAATACTAACAACTTAGTTTAATTTAAAAAATTTTTATAATAAAATATATATTGAAATACGCTATATGTTAAAGGTGCAGTAGACCTATGTAAGTTTGACACCCAGTGGTTGAACTAGGTATTGCACACCTGGGTGAAATCAAATGCAAGTGCAGGTTGCCAGATTGATGACACCAACAACAGTGTGTCTGACTGTTGAGCCTGAAGGCTGATTAAAGGCTGACTTAAACGTGTTCTAAATAAAAGCAATAGCACATGATAGAAAAAAAATCCATATTAAAAGATGTTTTTGTTCACCTACTTTTTTTATTTTATTTTTTTATTTTAGAAACAGCTTACATTTATTGCTGCCAAACAACATGGTAAACTGACAATGTTTACCGTAGGTGCAACTCATGTGCTTTATTCAGCGTTAATTGTAAATAATGTGAGATTTAATGTCATTTTACATGACATTGTCGTACTACCGAAAGAGGTAGCTTACCTCAGATCTTGAAAATAAAATAAACCCTTTAAAATGGAACTTCAGTGCAAGCCAACACGTACAGTGTCAGTGATTCAGCATGTACAATTAATAATGTTAAAAAGGTTTACTATGCATTATAAACTTTACTATTTCGTTGAAGAACAGTAAGTGCACTATTCTGTGTTTCTGAAAAGCCGCATTTAAATTTCTGTTGTGTTTTGCCTGGTGCAAGCAGCCCAACAACTTATCACTGCAAATCTCATCATGTAGCGTGTTGTTAGGATACGGGGTTACAATGTAACATTTTTACCCAATGTTGATGTTCGTAATATTTATATTATGTGCTAATTAATAACCATCTCATGTGGAACTTGGGTAAATCTGTATCTCATTTCGGAGTCTGCTGTCCAACGGAGGTCACATTTTGAGAGCTTTCCTGACTGAATGAATTAAATACGCTGTTTTCCACCAAAGCAACCTGGAGTGCTAAAATATAATTGGCAAAACTGGCAGAAGGAGGGTTAAATGAACCAAAACAAAGACAGACCTTCTGTCACATAACTTACATTTTCAAACCAGAATATCTGACTTCAGCATTGTTTTTTTCAGATATACAAGTATGTTATTAGCCCCCCTGAATTATTAGCCCCCCTGGTTATTTTTTTTTTCCAAATTTCTGTATAACAGGAAAGAAGATTTTTTTAACACATTTGTAAACATAATAGTTTAATAACTATTTTTTTTATAACTGATTTATTTTATCTTTGCCATGATGACAGTATATAATATTTTACTAGATATTTTTGAAGACACTTCTATACAGCTTAAAGTGACATTTAAAGGCTTAACTAGGTTAATTAGATTAACAAGGCATATTAGTTTAATTAGGCAAGTAATTGTATAATGATGGTTTGTTCTGTAGACAGTCAAAACAAAATAGCTTAAAAGGGCTAAACATTTTGACCTTAAAATGGTAAAAAAAAAAAAAATACAACTTCTTTTTTTCTAGTTGAAATAAAACAAATAAGACTTTCTCCAGAAGAAAAAAATATCATCAGACATACTGTGAAAATGTCATTGCTCTGTTGAACATCGTTTGGTAAATATTGAAAAAAATAACAATTAAAAAAATCAGGGGGTGGGGGGTGGTTAAGGATGGGGTATTAATTTTGATTTCAAATGTATGTACAGTATACTTTGAGTTCAAACATTAGGGGTCATATTTACTGAATAGCACAAACAATGGAGCGTGCCGTCCCATTCACTCATTCATTCATTCATTCATTTTTTGTCGGCTTAGTCCCTTTATTAATTCCGGGAAATACTGGTGAATCTGTTTCGATATGTTAAGTTGCAACATTAGCAGTAAATTACTGGTTGTTGTGTGTGCACTAGGATGACGATTCCCATTATGAGTCTATGCAAGGAAAAAACACATTGATGTAAGTCTGCTGGAGATCAGTCATAAAGCTGATGAAGCTAATTGTTTTTTTATGTAAACGTTCTCTAGACAGATGTCTGATTTGCATACTAATTGTAGTATTGGATCTAGTTGTGTCTTGTGTTTTTATGGATCCAAAACAAGTTCTGTGTAATTGTACGTCTGTTATTCAAAAGTTCCTAACATGGTACTAGATTAGACAGAAGTGTTTCTCCTCATCTAGGTGTGTGAAGAAACAGTACAGCTTTTAAAGGTCACTTCTGACAGTGTTTACCAATATTATGGCAACGTTTGAATGCTGCATGTGTAAACAGCATATATGATGTGTGATCTATATGACATGCTAAAAAATAAGTCAAAACACAAAACTAGCAACCACAAACATTTTATGATTCACGTTTACGTTATTTATTTACTCTCCTACCAGGATGTTTGCATTAGGAAGGAAAAGAAAAGGAAAAGAAGGAAGGAAGAAAGGAAAATTTTCCAACCCAGGCTAATTCTGAAAACGTACCTCTATATAAATTTCTGAAGACCGTCAAATACATCCCAACAGCTACGTTTTTTTGCAGTTTTGTTTTTGCAAATCCCCGAGAGGCCGCTGTCTATGGTTTTTCAGATCTCAAATTTCTCTTGCAAGTGCCATTTGCATATGCTGTTCTCTTGTAAATCCCCCAGAGGCCGCTGTCGACTGACTGAATGACTGACTGATCAACTGACCCACCCTTCCCCTTCCCTAACCCCAAACAATAGTACTTTAAAAAGCACAGATTGACCTGCATTTATATATATATATATATATATATATATATATATATATATATATATATATATATATATATATATATATATATATATATGAGCAATATTACACGAGTAGCAGTAGCAGCCACCCACCAGTGCCGATATACAGCCATATTGCACTGCTACGAGTGTGATATTGTGTTTATACAACTGTTTGAGAGTATAATTGTGTATAAAAAACATTATCACACATGGAGAGTCTCGAAAACCCTTTTGTATGAGGGGTATATATATATATATATATATATATATATATATATATATATATATATATATATATATATATATATATATTTTTTTTATTATTATTATTTTTTTTTTCTCAAAACATTGCTCTATCCTCACAACATGTACAGTTAAAAACAGAATTAATAAATTAATTTATATATATATATATATATATATATATATATATATATATATATATATATATATATATATATATATATATATATATATATATTTATTTATTTATTTATTTTTTTTTAATTTATTATTTTTTTTTTTCTGGGGAAAGTCTTATTTGTTTTATTACGGCTAGAATAAAAGCAGTTTTTACTTATATTTATTTATTTATTTTAAAAAATATTTTAAGGTCAAAATAATTTGCCCCTTTAAGATATTTTTATATATCACAAGATATTTTTATATAAGTCCACAGAACAAACCATTATTATTCATTGACTTGCCTATTTATCATCTCCTGTCTAGTTAACCTAAATAACCTAGTTAAGCCTTTAAATGCCACTTTAAGCTGTATAGAAGTGTCTTGAAAAATATCTAGTAAAATAGTATGTACTGTCATCATGGCAAAGATAAAATAAATTAAAACTATTATATTTAGAAATGTGTTAATAAAATCTTCTCTCCATAAACAGAAATTAGGGAAAAAATAAACTGGGGGCTAATATGGGGAGCTAATAATTCTGACTTTAACTATACTGTCTTTAAAAATGGTAATATTCTGTGGTGAGTGTACAGCTTTATTTACACCAGTGAATTTTATTTGAAACTATATTTTAGGATGAATATGCTTCTCATCCATATTGGTGTACGTGGCCATTCAATTATTTAGCAGTTTTGCTGATCAAATATGCAGAGTATGTACTACTCTATGGAGTATGGATGTGCATCTCAGAACAGAGGCTGATATGATACACATATCTCAATGCATTGCCAACTATAAAATATATTAACAATACATACGAAACAGCTACTGATATAGGATTCACCCTCGTGACCATGCATTTTGTTCTGATTTAAATTTTTATTTGATTAGATTCAATTCAATTCAATTCAACACAATGTGGTTAGATGCAATATGATGCAATGGAAAAAAATCTTATTATATATATATATATATATATATATATATATATATATATATATATATATATATATATATATATATATATATATATATATATATATATATATATATACATACATACATACATACATACATACATTTAGATATATATATATATATATATATATATATATATATATATATATATATATATATATATATATATATATATATATATATAGCAGCAAGCTCATAGGGCACAAATGCATTTGCTATTTTAGCTACATGGCACTGGACATTAAAATAATACGTGTGCTGGGCTAAAACTAGAAAAAAATAAATAAATCTTGCGCTGCACCAGGTGTAAAATTGTGTCAGGTGTTTAATAGGGCAAACATCTCAAATACATTTAACAGACAGAACAAATATTTTTGCAATTTCTGATGGTGGAACGGTTAGGACTTCTCAGATCTCCATAGTGAAACAACATGTTCATGATAAAACGATGATGACAGAACACAATATGAAAAAAGTTTAGACCAGAAAAATCAATGTACACCTAAAATATTGGTCACTTATAAACAATAAAAGTTTAGTGCATTAATCCATTTTAACCAGTCAAAATGTGTTAGGAATGATGTATCAAATGAATTGTAATCTTTCCATCTTTACTATTAGCTCACCAATGGAAGACAATGGCAGTGTTAATGGAAACTGTTTGAATACAATCATTCTGATTAGTTCCATTTGGATGCTGAGAAGGGAAAACCCCATTCGCTCTTAACTAAATGGAGTAAAAATATTTTCTCCTGGGTCCAACAGCAGCAGTTCAATATACCATTGATCAGAAGAAAACTGCTGAGGCCTCAAAGCTTATTCTTGAACGAAATTTAATGCAAAGTTGTAAATGATCTTAAATGGCTAAGGGATACACTGAGATGCAATGAACATAAAGTCACCCCATTTAGTCCAAAGGGTAAGGAAGTGGCCATTAGAGTATAAGGGCACTAAAGATTTACCTTCACCATCTGGCAGTCTTTGGGCCCCGTGCTCTCTCTCCTCATTACCGCACTGCTCACAGGCAATTTACTTGTTGTTGTGATCCGGGGAACTTTCGGGATGTCCTTAAGGAAGGCAGCATAAAGAAACAGAACGTTACGGTATGAAAGACACAGAGGAATAGAGAGGAAAAGAAAAAGAGGAAAAACAAGAGAGTGCTGGGGTTAAATTCTCCAGACGGGTTATTATAAAGTGCAGACAATTTTCCACTTAGGTTAATTTGAAGCTGGTTGTCAGTTCGCTCTCTGTGATCTACTGTACATGAGTGGATTTAAAGGAAGAGCACAAAGACCACTTCTGTTATTATTGTCCATTTAGCAGATGCTTTTATCTTAAAGAAATATAAAAGCAAATGGCAACTGTTGTGTTTGCTTCACCACAAGACAATTCTAAGCCTTATAAAGGTTAAATAAATGTACAACTATAGTTATTATTATTATTATTAATTTGAGTGGCACAGAGGCTCAGTGGTTAAAAGCCACTGGTTCGAGTCCAGGTTGGACAAGTTGGCATTTCTGTGTGGTGTTTGCATGTTCTCCCTGTGTTTGTGTGGGTTTCCTCTGGGTGCTCTGGTTTACACCCGCAATCCAGAGACATCCGCTGTAGGTAGATAAATAAAACTAAGGCCCCGTTTACACTTGTGCATTTTAGCTTTAAAACAGCGTTTTTAGAATGAAAACGATCCGCGTCCACACTAGCGTTTCAGCCAGCGTTTCTGAACAGCTCTCCGTCTACACTAAAAATGCACTTAAAGTGACCACACACACTCTGGCATGCGCTGCAGCATATCTACCCAGATGAGAGCTGTGCTCGGAGTGTTTATCAAGGATCTCCCGCTGGATCTAATCTCACTATATTTGTTAAACAGATATTTAATTCATCTTGTTGTCTATATCTAACGACATATTCCCTGAATTTGGTCTTTTGAATCTATTACTTGTTCTCAGGTAACGTGTTTTGGCTGAGCACAAAGATAAGTTAATAATTAACAGAACCACGTACATTCTGTAAATTGACTGATTGCTTGCCTTTATTTCCTACAATGTATAAACTTATTGTACGTTATAGTGTAAGAATGGGCATTATTGATTATTAACACTGATATTCAGCAAAAGAGACGGTATGTTTTGTATTTTCAGTGAAAATGAATAAAGAGGAGGCAATAATGTTATAGGCTCCGTTTTGTTATGAAAACGCAGTGATAATGACGCTCATATATGCAGGGGAACGCCTCAACATTTTTGCTGTCTGTTAAGTTGTTTATATCAAAATGAAAAGAGCAGTTCCTTATATCATGTTTTCATTTTAGTATTATGATATAGTGAAACAATGTAGTCAGGATGAAGTGAATGAGGTTATAAAGTACACTGTTCCCTTTGAAGATTTACCCGACATGTCCTCGGGAGTCTGTTTGCCATATCAAACTTGCAAAGTCTGAACTTACAAGGAGAGGATGCAGGACTGAACTGTGTGTAGGCTACTTAATATTAAAGAAAATACCCAATCAGAGAGGCTAATGTCGGCAGCCCCGCCTCAGTTTACAGATTTGTCCGTTTTCCCCCATCCACAATGAGACGGAGCTGCAGCGTTTTAGAATGAAAACAGCCTCTTTCGGCACTCGAAAACTCCGGGGTAGTGTGGACGGATGGTGTAACCGTAGCAAAATGTATGTGTTTTCAAACTAAAACGCATTAGTGTAAACGGGGCCTAAATTGGCTGCAGTGTTTGTGTAAATGTGTGGGTGTATGGGTGTTTCCCAGTAATAGGTTGCAGCTGTAAGGGCAAAGTATGCCAGAATAATTTACAGTTCATTCTGCTGTGTCGACCCCTAATAAATAAGGGACTAAGCCAATGGAAAATGAATGTTCTTCAATTACCTTACACAAGTTTTTTATGGTTTGCAAAATATGACAATAGCTGATCTTAACATGTTCTGATTGGTCAGTTAACGTATCGTGATTTGTTGATTGGCCTCACATTACCAGTAAACATCATGTGTAAATGTTATGTGTAACATTATTTGTATTGTCAGTGCAGCTGTATCAGTTTGAGCCTGAATCAGACATCAAAAAAGGAAGAGGACATAGCTGAACACAAGCAAACACGACTCTTGTAAGATGTTTTGGAATGGTATGTTTTGTCCTTTAGTATGTGAGGGAATGAGGTCGAGCCAGCAGCATTTCTGGAAAACAGTTGCTTTAAATGGGTATATAACAGACCGAATAGACAGAATAAAGTAAATAATCTTTCTTAACACCCAAAATAGCGTCCTAGCCAGCTCAATACAATGTCTTTACAATTGCATGTGATTTTAAATACATTTGTTCAACCTTAAAATGTGTACAGCATTAGTAAACAAAGTAATCGAACATTCAAATACTTTGGGTTACAATATATACCTTTATTTCTTTCCAGAGTATTACAATCAATGTTGGTGAAAATTACTTTTGAAAGTGATGCATTGCAATATTTAGTTACTCCCCAAAAACTAGTAGCAATACTTTTTAAAATAAGTAATGTGATACGTTACTTTGGAAATACTTTTGCGTTACTTTGCTAACTTGTTGAGGCTTGATCTTTTTCAGAACTTGCGGGGTTTTTTTTTTTCTTCTCCTTTAATTTAAAAGAGGAGCAATTAACAATGCACTGTATAACCTTAATTTACCTTCAAAAAAAAAAAAAAAAAACATAAAAAATGAATGTGGGATAATGTTATCTTCTGAGAACATCCTGACCCAGCACTCTGCATGCCATCTCTACTTTTCTACTTTTTCTCTTATTAAAAAGTAAAATCACTGTCCATTCAGATAATCCTCTTTTCCTTTTAAGTTCAAAATATTGAGAACATTTCCATCACAGAAATGTAAGTCTCTGCCATCTGATTTCTGTCTGCTCCTGCATTCTCTCATTGCGTGCGGGATTCAATGTGACTACATTTAATTCAGAAATTGATTTTTTAAGCAAATTAACTAAATAAAAACTCACATTACATATTTTAAAAAGTAACTCAAATATTATTACTTAGTTTTTAAATGTAATGCATTACTTTACTCGTTACTTAAAAAAGTTATATTATTACATGACTCGCATTACTTGTAATGCATTACCCCCAACACTGATTACAATGGTCAGTTTATTATTTTATTTTATTTTATTTATTTATTTATTTGTTTTACAGACATGCCATACTACTGTATATAAAAATGGTAAAATACTAGATGCCAGTAAAGACCATGTTTATAATAGATAGCAGAAAAAACTGTCTACTTTGGTCAGTAAGTTTATTCACTTTCTGAGGTTTAACCAAGTTATAAAAATTGCAATACACTCAAAAAAAAAAAAAAAAACACAGGGTTAAAAACTACCCAAATTGGGTTGTTTTTAACCCTTACTTCTGCGTAAATATGGGACAGAACACATCGGGGGTTAAATTAACCCAAGTAATTATTATTTTTAACCCTATAAATTGGGGTTTTCTACTCAATCATTGGTTATTTTTACTTAAATAATAGGCTAATTTAATCCAAGAATTCCTGCGAAAGATGACCCAGCAATTGTGTTGTTTTGACTCGGAATCACTGAAGTACTATGGGGGATGTGCAGCTTTGATTACAGGTGTACAAAAGGTAGTTATAAGTTGTTCATTTTAGAAAGGTCTGACTAAGGGCTGCTATAGGCATGAATCTCATTTTAATAATCTGAAAACGCAAGGAATCTGTGTTTATGTTACACTATTTTCATTGCATTTAAACAAATTAGGACACAATATGTGGTATCCCAGTCAGCCCCTGCTGTGAGTTGATTTGACCCAAAGAGCTGGGTTGAAACTACCAAAAACTCTGAAAATAACCCCCAAAAATTACCCAAATGCCTCAACCCAAGATTTGGGTAGAAAAAATAACCCCATGTAGTGTAGTAATGACATTGTACTGCAATAGGCTAGGACCAACTAAAATGCTATTTGGGTATTTAGAAAGATTATCTTTGTGTCATGTTCTTTTTGGAGCCCAAATACAGAAACAAAACAGACTCCATGAAAATAGCAGTGTTTGGATGGTATATTACCTTTCTCTACTATTAAAGATACAACGACTCTGTGAGCGGGCCCTTTCGCTGTGTGTTTCCTGGGGTGTAAACCAAAGAGTCTATGACATCAACTCGAATGTATTTTTGTGTAGTTCTCCAAAATTTGTTTGATGTAGGCTTTGCTAAGCTAACTCTGTAAAAGCCAATGTCTCCCTTTGCACTGAGTGTTTTACAATCAAAGATGTTGTTTATGTTCACACAGCTACATTACACAAAAACAAAAGTGTTAAATGTGATATATAGTTGTGGACCACCATTTTAACTTCAGATAAGTGAAAAAGCAATATTTGTGTTTCAAAACAACAAGTAAACACTTGTTATATTTACTCATGAACTCTAAAATGTAGAAAACCACCAATGTTTTGCAATATTTAGTAAATATTTACATTGATAAACACAATATTTTTTATTCACGTGACTATGTGTTTACATTGCGGCCGCGTGCTTCTGTTTTGTCCTATTGTGAACGCCTTGTTAATGAGTTCTCTCATTGGCTACATGTTCTTGTTTTGTGAGCACATTGTTTCAATTGTCTCTGTGTCATGTGCTCTCCCGTCTATTGTCTAGTCCCACCCTCCTTGTTAACCCATTATTAGTTAATTAAGTTCATCTGTTAGTCTGTTAATTTACTACGGTTTATAATCCCCTCATGTCTGCTGTCCTGTGCCAGTTCGTCATTGTATGTCATTGGATGTCATCTTGTCATGTGTCCGTTCTAGTCCAGATCCTTGCCAGCCTGCCAGTCTAGTTTGGTTTGTTTTTGTATTTGTTTTGTTAGTGTTTTCCTCTTCAGGGTGGTTTGTTTAGCATTTTATTTTAGTTTTTCTAAATAAATACTATCTTTCCCTGCTCTTGGGTCCTCGCCCCTTTTTCCTCTACACAACCGTGACACATTTGTGAACATGAGCATATTAAATCGGTAACACTTCACAATAAGGTTGTATTAGTTAATAATAATTAATTTACTAACATGAACAAACAATGAACAATACATTTATTGCAGTATTTGTTCATGTTAGTTATTGTTAGGTAATGAAAATGCAGTTGTTTATTATTAGTTCATGTTAACTTACGGTGCATTAACTAATATTAAGTGACATGAATTTTCTTGAACTATGCTTAATAAATTCTGCACATTAACTAATAAAACCTTATTGTAAAGTGTGATCGTTACATCAATAATATTAGTAATATAAAAACTATTTTAAAAAGGATAAAATTACAAAATTATACATGTTTTCACATAATTAGTAATGTATCAGCAAGCAAATACTGAATCAGAAAACATAGTTAAATTGATGTGTGCAAAAATAAAGAAATAAGGCACAGCAGGCAGAAGCTTCCAGTAAAGCTCTGCACATATCCTCTCGCTCATTTACTGAGTGAAGACACATGAGATAAAAACTACTACAGAAACAAACTCCAAACAGTCTCTGAAGCATCTCTCTGGTGGAGTAATGATATAACAATAATCAGCTTAGGGACTCTCTGCTCCAATGAAATAGAATATGACACACTTATTGCTTTCCCATTGCAAATTAGTATGATTTCCGTAGAGACCCATGGTTTTGGTAAGCCAACATCATCTAGTATCGACTTAATGCACTAAAATGGCCAAACCTGGCAGGAATATGTGTGTATTTCCTCAAACTGTTTGTTACATTTATTTTGCACAGGTACACAGATTGAAAAACTTTGCTTCAGGTTGGTGAAGATCATAGTTATGAAGGCTTTGAGCTAGCTGCAGTTATATAAAAAATTTTTGTTTTTGATTTTTTTCTCATTAAAAAAAAAAAAACTCCTCTATACAGTTGAGTTTTATCAAGGTATTTATATAGCACCTTAAAAAAACATGAATGTTGACCAAAGTGCTTCACAAACATGGCAAAAATAATGAACAGTTTGAGTGACAGGACAATATATGCTGCAATTAAATTTTAAAACTAAAAATAAATAAACATTATTTTTTCATCATTCATTTTTACCAATAGGCCAGAGAGAAGAAGTAGGTTTTGACTGATTTTTAAAAAAAATACTTATTTTAGATGAAGCACTAATTTCTAATTATGTGTAATGTGTTTCAAAGTTTTGGTGAGAAGGTCTCTTTTGTTTTTAAGCAGAATTTCAGAAAACAAATAGGGTCCCACTTTATATTACCTGTCTCTTATACCTGTGAACTTACATGGTAACTAGTTGTGTAAGTAGTATGCAACTAAAGTGTATGTACACACTGGTACATAGTATTTACTTGTGTAATACTGATGCAACTACACACATTTAACAACTCACTGAATAGTATGTGTAAGTTCAAATGTGTAACAGGACATTGGTAACAACTCTAAGAAAGTACACATCGTAAAAAGAATTATGTACGTGCATTGCGTTACAACAATATACTTGCAGGTGTTTTCCCACTTCCACACCTGTTTGAATACCATGTACTTCTGAACATTGTATAGCAGAACGAATGCTGCATTAGAAGGTATCACCTTGTGATACCAGTGTCCCTACAAGGTAACTCCACAGGAATCGTCCACTCAATATAAAGTGTAAATTGATTACAAAATAACTGTGTAACTTGTAAAAATTTCTTCTATGCAACACTTTATTAACAGTGTACTTACATGGTAACTCTTCAGAAACTGTGCACACAATATTAAATGTAAATTTGTCACAAATTACTGTGTAATAAATAAAACATAATCCTCTGTGCAACTGGTTAACAAAATTGTACTTAGATGAAAACTCCTCAGGAACTGTCCACCAAATGTGGAAATACTGTGTGTAATAAAGTAACATTTTTAAATAAGTGTACTTCCACATAAAGTAACATTTTTTTAATAAGTGTACTTCCAAAATGGTCACAAACTTCTGTGTAATTTAAATGCTGATCCAATTCATTATTAATAGTATACTGACATATGGTATGCTTTTCTAATGTCATGAATCAGCTGTGCTAAGACACATTAACTATTTCTCCTTTCTCCCAGTCAGTAGTGCCGCTGAAAAAAATTCAAATGTTCTCTGCAAACAGTTGTGGAAGTGGGAAAACATCTGCAAGAATATTGTTGTTACACAATGCACTTACATAATTCTTGTTACGATGTGTACTTTCTTAGGCCCCGTTTACACTAGTGCGTTTTAGTTTTAAAACGGCGTTGTAGAATGAAAATGATCCGCGTCCACACTCTCGTTTTACCCAGCGTTTCTGAACAGCTCTCCGTCCACACCAAAACGCTGAAACCGCACATCATGTGACCACACACACACTCTCGGGCAAGCGCTCCAGCATTTCTACCCAGATGAGTGCTCTGCTTGTCGTACTGCTCATCAAGCATCTCCCGCTGGATCTAATCTCACTATATTTGCTAAACGTGATATTTCATTCATGTTGTTGTCTTTATCTAACGACATAGGCCAATTTCTCTGACTTTGGTCATTGGAATCTATTAAGTTACTTGTTCACGGGTAACATGTTTTGGTTAAGCACAAAGATAAGTTAATGATTAATCCAGGTACATTGACTGATCGCTTGCCTTTATTTCCTACAATGTATAAACTTATTGTATGTCATACTTTTATAATTATCGATTATTAAAACTGATATTCAGCAAAAGAGAGGGTGCGTTTCGTATTTTCACTGAAATTGAAAGGAGGCATGTTATCGGCTCCGTTTTGTTATAAATATCCACACAGTGAAGATGACGCTCATATATACAGCACGGCGCCTCAACATTTCTGCTGTCTGTTTAGTTGCTAATATTAAAAAGAAAATAGGCAGTTCCTTAAATCATGTTTACATTTTATTGTTGAGAAAGTGAAACAACGTAGCCAGGGTGATGTGAATGAAGTTATAAAGTACACTGTTCACTTTGAAGATTTACCCGTGTCCTCGGTATGTTTTCCATATCAAACTGAGAAGGGGGAGACTGCAGCCTTGATCAAACTTGCGAAGTCTTAACTTGCAAGAAGAGGATGCGAGACTGAACTGTGTGTGGGCTACTTAATATTGAGGAAAAGCCCCAATCAGATAGGCGAACGTTTGCAGCCCCGCCTCCGTTTTCAGATGTCTCCGTCTTTCCCCATCCACACTGAGACGGAGCAGCAGCGTTTTAGAATGAAAACGGCCTCTCCAGCGTTTTCAAAAAGCTCCGTTTTCGGCGCTCGAGAACTCCGGCGTAGTGTGGATGGATGGCGTAACCGTAGCAAAACTTATGCGTTTTCAAACTAAAATGCACTAGTGTAAACGGGGCCTTAGAGTTGTTACCAATGTCCTGTTACAAATTTTGGTCCCACTTTATATTAAGTGTCCTTAACTACTATGTACTTACATCAAAAACATAAATACAATGTACTTACTGTGTTTATAATGTATTTGAGAACACTTGTGGTGCTTTTGAGTTGGGAGAGAGGTTGGGTTATGGACAGGTTTGCTGGTATGGGTAGGTTTAAGGGTGGGTTAAAGTGTAAGGGATGGTCAACAGTGTACGTATTTACAAATGTAATTACCGAAGTTAATTACAGATGTCATTACATACATGTATTTTATCAAGCATAAGTACACAATAAATACATGTATTAATACAATAAGTACATTGTAACAAACTATTAATTCCTATGTAAGTACATATTAGTTAAGGTCACTTAATATAAAGTGGGACCCAAATTTTAACTTACACATACTATTCAGTAGGTTGTTACATGTTTGTAGTTACATCAGTATAACAATAAATACTATGTACTGGTGTGCACATACACTGTAGTTACATATTACTTACAAATCTAGTTACCATGTAAGTTCACAGGTATAAGCGACTATAAAGTAGGACCAAAATTAGCAGAGGCTGAAAACCTAGGGGATCTTGAGGAATAAAACAAACTTAAAAGTTCTGATATATAGGCTAGGGCACGTCCATGTACAGCTTTATATACATAAGTTAAAACTTTAAAATCAATTCTTTGTATCACAGGGAGCTAGTGAAGAGAGGCCTGGATGGGAGAAATATGATTACTCTTTTTTTTTTTTTTTTTGTACCAGTCAAAAAACAGTATGCATCTCTCAGTATGCAGTAAGCATGAGAGTGATGACTGACTAATGCCAGCTTACAGTGCATTACAATAATCGAGCCTAGAAGAGATAAAAGTGTGAATAACAGTCTGCAAGTCTTTAAAAGAATGAAAGGGCTTTAACTTTCTTAGTTGTTTTCATTGGAAGAAGCTGACCCTAACCACTGTGTTTATTTGCTTGTCAAATTTCAGACCCGAGTCAAAAATAACCCCAAGATTTCTTTTTTCATTAGAGTCATTATTTAACTATAGAGGCCCCAAGAGAGCACTGTATTTTTCAAGCTGAGGTTTCGAGCTGAACAGAGTCAGCTGTTTTATTTTCATTTAGTAGTAGGAAATTTTCTACCATCCAAGTTTGATGTCACTTATACATTAATTGTTATAAATTGTAAATCTATTCTTCTGATTTACAGGTCTGACAGGAGCACTTTTAGCTTAGCTTAGCATAAACCATTGAATCTGATTAGACCATTAGCGTCTCACTCAAAAATGACTAAGGAGTTAATAATAATGATATATATTTTTTTATATAAAGCTTGACTCTTCTGTAGTTGTATGATTGGCCAACGCAACTTGAAAAGTTGTTGATTTCTAGGCCAGTATGTCTAGGAACAAAATTCTAATTTCAGTGTATAATAAATTGTTTGCATTTCAGTGTAAGCAATAAACTTTGCTACCACACCATGACTGTAGCAAGTGCGTTGATATTTAGTAATGTTCGATAAGTTCCTTCAGTTCCGAAACTGTTTCCTAAACTCAAATTCAACTGTTTAACTTTAGGGGAGTTGTAAAATGTAACTCATTTAAAAAAAAAGTGTTCCTTTCAAAAGACTTTCTGTGCTGTAAAGGTTGCACATTTAACTTAAGGACAAATCTATGAATCTTGTATCAAGCCCAAAGAAGCCTTGCTTTTACATCAGAAATGTTGTTCTATATTTCAATTCAAAACAACTCTCTTGAGTAGACCAACAACGTCAAGACAAGATGCCATCGGGCGACTGTTGTAAAGAGTTATTAAAATTAGGGTTGCGTGTGAGAGTTATTTGTTCAAAGCACCTGCTTTAATTAATCTGCTTGGCTTCCTTGGTTTAAGATGAGCTAATTAACGGATGTTTGGTGGAGATTCCTGCAGGGAAAGAAGTGGTATAAATATTTCGCTTCCCGGTTTATTCAGATTGTCAGTTAATGAACTGTTTAACTGTACATCGTGCGTTTCCATGATATCCAGCGGTGTCTTGTTCAGAGTTATGTTGCCGTCAGCTGTTGTTGGGTTGATGCAGAGTGTTGCAGTCATTACTTTTGACCTTCTTCTGTCAATTATTTTGTCAACTTATGCTTTTGCAGCCTTTCACTTCACACTGCTGTATATTGCACCACTCTGGAAAAGTTACACTCACTTTAAGGTTATTTGTATTTCTCTGGGTTTGAAACATGCTTTTTTTTTGTTCAATGTTTGACGTAATCTCAAATTAAACATGAAGACAGGACATTAGCAGCTTCTCCTCTTTTATCAAAACAGACAGTTGTGGTTGTTTTATGTTCCTGTTTTCCTCCTACATTTTGTTTTTGACCTAGTTTTTGACCTAATGCCTGTTTTCGACTGCATTTTGGATGCTCTGTATGTATCTGTTTTAACCATTGCCTGCTTACGCGAATATTCTAATTAAATTACACTTGCATCCTTACTTTTCACATGCCTTGAGATTCGTCAAGGCATGTGACATTTATAGGCTGTATTTTCAGAAAATGATAATAGGTCAATAAAGAAATATAAAATGTTTTCAGATAGTATAAGTAATTGTTACAATTGTCTGTTAAATTCTTCATTTTCAAAATAAATTCTATTGTCTTCATCTGCAAGTTACTTTGGATCAAATCGTTGAATGCAGATGTAAGGACATTGAAAATTGGCCATATCTCAAACTAGTCTGTTGGCACAACTATATAGATGTTCTTGCAAACATTCTAACTTAGCAAAAAAAGAGAGACAGAAAGCACAATAAAACAAGAATTAAAACTTACAGTGCTTTACCAAAATGAAGACTGCAATAAAACTTTTGGGATGTTATGTTTCAAGATGCTGAACTCATATCAATATTAATAATAATAATAATAAAAAAAAAAACTGTCAGTAAGACACATTGTGATTTAGGTATGTGTAATGGACATTTTGTCACCTTGGAATTTTAAGGTTCTATCTGCGTTCTGAATGATTTTGAGATATTGAGCTACAGTATGTAACATTTGCTTTTTTTTAAAGAAAAAGTCTTAAAATGTAAACAATTAAAAAAATACCATAATGTAAATAAGTCATCATTTAATAAGAATATGTCAATAACTCAATTTAGACAAAAATGTCTGATAGAACCCTATAGTTCTAAGGTGACAATTTTTAAAGGCTGTTTATAATAGAGTGAAATAGATGCTAAGAAAGAAGTATGTAAAGACTGCATCACCACAGACAAAAAATAGATTTTAAAACGTTTTTCAGACAATCATTTCTCATTTTCAGAAGACATATTACCTGTGACGCACATACACTTAAATATGGCAAAATATGATTGTATTTTTAGGTCTGTCTCAAGAAGAAACGCTAAATGGATTCCAAATTAGGTTTAAACAACTCGATTTTCTCAAAAGGTAGGTTTTTAACAGTGCACACTGCCACAACTAACGCAATATACAGGTTGTGGTAGAGGAAAGAGACTGCTAAATATTTGTATCCAGGTTCCATTTAAAATGACAAAACTTCATACAGTAATCTAAAACACACACAAAGAAAGATACTTAGCGATTAGACATGACGTTATCTTTAAAATTTAACTAATGTTATTTTATGGGATTTGCATCTTTTGATCACATTAAGTTAGTATTTTTGTTTTAATTTTTTTTTTCACTGATTGTATATCATTCTATTAGAGAAAATAAAACTTTAAATAAAATACCCTGTTTTCATTTATTTATTTATTTATTCATTTATTTATTTATTTATTCATTTGGTTATTTGTTTATTTAACCCTTTTCCAACAGTTTAGCTTACAGTATATTTTCATGCTCCTGGTGAACATTAACTTGCGTCAATACTTGCATAAACATCTCTTGATCTTCAGCAAAAAAGTGAATTTCTAAATAGCTACTTTAATATACAGAGCATTTCCAAACAGACAAACAGCGCAAACACATAAATGTTACATGCCATGTAACAAGCCACAGCACATGGCATCTATCTACGGCTGTTAAACATGAAGCGACTATCATTAAAACTGGCTGTTTGTTAAAACCTCACGCTGATGAATCTTTCAGCAGCAGGGACCAGTGTGCTCTGGCTGACAGTATAGGTTTTGCATGGCTCTTTGGAAAGGATTAAGGCTCATTACGTTCCCAACAGTTGATGAATAGGGACTGTAATGAAATGCTGAATGGGACACTGTAAAGAGGACTAAATGTCTTCTGCTCATCCACTTAATTTGAGTGGAAGAAAAGGATGTGTACTTGAGAGAAAACCTTGGACAGATGTTTTGTAATAACACGTTTAATCTTGATGGAATGCATCTTGACTTTAGGTCCAATAAAAATCTGGCTCAAAGGCTCAAGGTAAGACTCTTTAGATAAGGATTCTACAGAAATACATACAAATAGTACATTGTTTAAAGGTACAGTATACTTCCTCTATGAGTACTCTAGATGTCTAAATATTACATTTTCAACACCACGTCTATAGAGTTCAAGGGCTTACTAACTTCTACGAAATGCTTTACTTCTTAAAGTTTATGTGAAATAAAAAAATGAGGTGTTTATTTTGATTACATTTATTTTTGCACACATTGTTATTATTTAGATGAATAATTAAATAATTAATCCACTGAAAAACAGAACAAGTTTTGATAATAGTTAGTTGATATCTTTTGATGTCAGTTTGACCAGCCAAGTGTCAAGAATGTGGAATATTTATATAAATTTACTAATAATGTTAGTTTATGTAATACAGGGGTTGCCAACTCTGTTCCTGGAGAGCCACCTTCCTGCAGATTTCAGTTGCTACCCATATCAAACACACCTGATCCAATTAATTAGGACCAGAACACCACATGATAATTACAGACAGGTGTGTTTGATATGGGTTGAACTGAAATCTGCAGGAAGGTGGCTCTCCAGGAACAGGGTTGGCCACCCCTGGGGTAATACATGCCATGCTTCAGTTAATCAAATGTATTTATTTATCTAAATTACATCTAATGCATTAATACAACATATTTTAGTTTTTAGGTTTAGTGAAATTCTGTGAAATTTAGTGAATTCTGACCTAAAGTTACAGTATCTGAGAGTATTCTAACCTACAGTTTGTTCAGATATTACTGTAGAAACTATAAAAACATAGCATCTTATTGTGCTTTACTTTTAGACTATATGTAGATACAAATACCTACTTCACAAGAAAGGTGTCTTGAGAACATTAACGGTTTCCATCGGTGCTCTAGATCAGCCGGTTTCAGACTGTTGAATTGAAATTTTCCTAGGGGTGGGCAGATCGATCCTAATGTACCAAAATTTTCAATACAGGAGATGTACCAAAAGGTTCAATCCTTAAGTAGGAGTATCAAACTTTTAAATATGTCTGTTTTTTATATAATAATAAAACAGAAGGTGATAAAAAACACTTTATAAAATAGCTATCAAATATTTAATTGAAGTGCCGTATAGTAATCAATATTGATATCAATGATACTTGTCTTGAAATACTTGTATTGGATTAGAAAGAAAATAATTATGTATCTATTATATCTAAATAATCATATAAATAGTAGTATCGGCAATCCCTATTTTCCTGCAGGGACTGGTAGTCAGGGTTCAGGAAGGATGAGGGAGTGAGGACTCAAGTGCAAACAGGATGATTTATTGATAATAAAAATAAAACAAAAGAAAAGCAAAAACCACCCCGAGGGGGAAAAACATAACTATGACACTAACAAACAAACTTGGCAGGCATGACAAGAGCAGGAACACATGTGGAGTTTAGACGACAAACTGGCAAAGAACAGAAAACATGAGGGGATTATAAAGCAAAAAGTAAATTGACACACAGGTGAACATGACAAACTAATAATGAGTTAACAAGGAGGGTGGGACTAGACAATAGACGGGAGAGTGCATGACACAGAGACAACACAAGCCATGCGCTCACATAAAACAGGACCAGAACATGCAGCCAATGAGAGAACTCATTAACCGCATGTTCATGACAAGACAGACACATAGCCAAGTGCTTCGACAGACGCAAGACACAAGCACACGATGAATGAAAACACTCACCGTGTGCTCACATACGCAGCGTGCATGCTTCATCCCAGCGCCGACCAAAACCGAAACCAACAAGACTGAGACGCTGGGAATGAAACAACACGCTGCAGACAGACAAACACGAGTACAAGCGCCCGCGCGCGCGCGTCGGAGGGACGCAGAGCCCGCGCGGCCGCATCAAGCGGGAGCGCGCACGCTCTGCGCACACTCACGAAGGCGCGCGCACACACGGAGACACACACAATGACAGAAACAAGTGCTCGACCCAAAAAAACGTGAGCCGAGCACAGCAGGACAGGACTAGACATGACTAGAGTCCGGATTCTGCCACCAAAACAAGAATTTACATGACCAGAGTGGCAGAACCCAGATCCTGGTTGGCACGATTATGCATTCACAATAATATGAACCGTTATGGGGTGGTTAAATATATATTTATATTATCTATTATTTAAATTATTTATATTATTATTTACGATACAGATCAGTGACAACTTTTTAAAACTTGCAATTAAAAGGCTGACCTCCATCTTGTTTTGGTATGCTTCAGGTGAGATCCCCCAAACCCCCTGTAATTTGCTACCTGGTGAGTTCCCTAACCATACCCTTCACTGAGTGATGAGCAAATCATGATCTAAGTGCAAAGTGTATGGCGCAAAAGGCAATACAGGTATGTCCATATCCAATTTTTCTATTTAAAAAACAAAAAATATGATTTGCGCCTCACTGCACTGTCTAAAAGTGTTGTGCTTATTATCTTTTATAAGTCAGTTGTGTCACGTCATAGCGCATTTTACATCGATTTGTACAGTTAGTGGAAAAACTGAACGCTTCACTTTAATTTCGTAATTTCATTTGTTAAGCACGATAGTTTATAGTTTGTTTCAAAACTATTTCAAAATTCAGTTCTAATTGCCAGCAAACAAATAAATGAACATTAATAACAAAGTGTGGACAAAAAACTTTGCAATAGTTATATGCAAATACATATGGTGATTAATAAATCTCCAAAATATGTCAGTTGGACATATCTAAACTTATTTTTATTTCAACAAATATAAATATGCCTATATTAAATACAACTAATAATAATAACATTACACAAATGCAAAGTGTCATGAATAAATAGACTACAATAGAGCTTGTTTCCAAACCCCCTGATGTGAAGAAGGCATGGAGGTAGTGGTTTTTATATTTATATAGAAAATAATTATTTTTGTGCCATTTTAATCCTTTATATTTTTCATACGTAAAGATATTTTGGTGCCTTAACACACCTCCTTTTCAGACCAGCACGCTCATACACAAAGTGGCGCAAATGGATTTGCTATTTAAACAATGTGGTGCAAAACATGAAAATGAAACCTGCACTTGAATGGAAATAGTAACAAATAATGCCTTGCTAGGGCCCTATAACTTAAAAATGAGGCTGTACAAATGAATAAGAATTGTGCACCAAATCAAAATTATACAAATTGTCATGTGATTTTGTTGGTTTGATGGCTTCAGCCACAATATTCTAAGCCACATTCCTTTAACTGTTAGCTTACAAAGAAATTAACATGAAAAAGAAAGCCCTGCCCCCTATTCAGTATTCCATTTTAGTTAGAAGTACAGCAGCATACTAAAACAAAAGACTCAGCAACTTCCGGGTTATACTGTCTTTAAAAATCAGCTTACATGAGACAAAAGAGCTGAAGGCTGAAGTCTTGTTTTATGAGGTCTTTTGATGCTCTGTAATATTGTTCGGCAGAGACCTTTCGCTTATGGACAAGTGTATTGGAGCGTAATCAAAAGCGTGGCTCTGTCCTCTGGGTAGTGCATATAAACATTGAGATTCTTAGCAACACTTCTCACTGAGGCTGAGTGCTTTTGCGTCATCTCAGGGAAAAAATAGAGGCAGATTCTCCCACACTGTCTGCTAAATAAATCAAGCAGTGGTAATGGTTTGTGTTCTCAGCAGAACTGTATGCAGAGAGAGAATCTTTCCTTAACATGTTTGCAGACCATTTATGACAGTCAAAGTCAGATTATGATATTTAACCTTGAGATTACGGTATTGCATCGCAAACACCTTTTCTCACTTTTCTCACAAGGGTCTGTACATACTTTATGTGGCTCAATTTAGTAGTTACTAAACTTGGCTGATATCATAAACCAATTACAGTTTGATGACATAAAACAGGTGAACACCAAGGTCACAACTGAATCAGATATTACAATGAAGTCAATGTCAACTGCAAACATTCCATTTATACGTATGTGTGCAGATTGCTTTATTATTTAGACTCTTTTAAAATGTTCTTTGCAGAGCAAATGTTATGCCAAATAAATGCTTTCATTGTGCTCATGAATGCAGTAGCCAATCACAGGCTTTTGTGATTTCTTACTGAATTCATTTGCAAATTATCTCAACATAAAGAACAAAGAGCTTAAATGATTCATAGGATTCATTTTCAGCTTTTAATATGGCACCCATCAGCTGTTCTTACATTGACTTAACACAGTGAATTTTCAGAATAGTTAATTTTTTGTCGCTGTGTTGATTAATACTGAATGTGTCTCATCGGTATTACTTGGTATAAAGCAATATTAACTTGTTTAACCCCTTTACACCATAAAAGAGGCCAAGTAAGTGAATAAGTATCCATTTACAAGTTCATTTTTAATGCATGTGAAGTCAAACAAGTTATACTTTAATAGCAATAAGCTAACATGAAATAAGAAAATATTAATAATAATAATAATAATAATAATTATATATATATATATATATATATATATATATATATATATATATATATATATATATATATATATATATATATATATATATATATATATATATATATATATATATATATATTATCTTTACTTCTGTTCTGAATGTTTGGTGGAATACACCAAAACCCAAAAAAAAAAAAAAAAAACATGACCTGATATGTAATGTACATTAAAATGGATGCAGAATTCCAAAGGGTTAACAGCATTGGGGTTCCACATACTTTGTACTCTGCTACTTGAGCAATCTTGATAAGCCATAATGGGCGTTTCTATCCATCTCGTGCTGAACGCAGTCAACCAATCACAACAGACTGGGATATTGAACTAATCTCCACAAATTATTGTCATGCAAAGGAGGAGTTTGGAAAAAAATAATCGCCAACCAAATCATATTGGAGTCATTGGGATAATTAGGTAAAAATAAATGCAGTTTATAAGACATCTTTCACACAATAATACCGGTAAATACTGTATCTGGAAAACTTACAGAATTACTTTAACGGTAAATAAAAAAAAATAAAATGCGCTGTTCACATAGGCATGGATGTTCCAGAGTTTTTCCATCCATTTCAAAATACAGGAAATTCTGACATCATTAAAGAGATATTACCTTTAAAAGCCTGCACTTGTATTTGTACAGGTGTCAAGCTGTTTGTTGATGGTTTTACTTTTATTAAATTCTTTAGCATTTATGCAGCTGCTTTTGTCCAGGGACTAACCAAAATAATTAGATATAGGAAAGAATGTTGTTACCATCCGAAAACAGAAGAGCAAACTGCAGCTAAAACAGCTTATTTATACATTAATTCATTACAAATTCTGCGGATGGATAGGTAAACCACTTTGATGAAAATATATTTAGGAACACACATCATCTGACATCATCAGAGGAAGAAAACAAAAATAATTTAGCTTTACTTTTCTACAGTGGGAGGAAGTGGAGATCATGGTTCACGGCCCATTCATTGCAAATACATGAAATGGCTATTAAAATCTTCTCCTAAATTTCTCCTTTTGTGTTCTGCAGAAGAAAGCCAGTCACAGTGAATAAATTATGACGATTTTTGAACTATCCGTTCAATGATGGAGAGAACTCATAAATAATCCAAACTCAAAAGTCTGTCCTGGTCCTTTTAGGTCCAATGGTCATTAATAAAACTTTTCCTGCTCTTTTTTTTTTTTTTTTTTTTGTGAAACTTAGAGAATGATTTTCACTCTAGATGTTCCTACTTCTTACCTTCATGTGTGGCTGCTGAAAGGTGACTCTGGAGTTGTTGACCAAGGCTGAATACCTCAACAGGTTGGTTGGTGTGGCTGGAAATCTGTGTAAACTTGCTGTCTGGCTGTGTAGAACAGACGAGAAGCAGATATGCACTGTGTCCTTCAGGGCTTTTAGCTGTGACTCCTGCAACAAATTAAGTGAGACAACACACATGAGATTAATAGGAAAATGTTTATCACGCTGTCATCTTATCCTTTTGTCCTCAAACCATTTTTCTGTTCATTTTCTCCACACTCTTTATTTCAAAATTGCAAAATCCCTGGCCTAAAAAGATAATAAAATTCATTCTCAAAGTTTACATTTCAAAAGATAGCAGGGGAAAACATTAAAGCTGTAGTGGAATGATGAAGCAGATGGTCTCACCTTATCCAGCGCTGCCTTCTCCAGTTCATCTTTGGCTACTTTGAGTTTGTTCTCCAAGTCCATCAGCTGTTGACCCTGCGCAGAAGTTAAAGGGTCATCTTATTATCATACAAAACTGACATCAGTCTTGGTTCTAAGTGTTTATTTCAAAAACTGGGTAATATTTATGTGAATTGTTTCTTCCTCAGATTTAAAAAAATATATATATTTATTAGTTAATACAAATTTGGAATTTTTCATGATTTTTAATTTTCCCTACTCAATTGCAAGTTTAAATTGCACAACTCATTTTAAACTTGGTTATAAACCTGCAATTGTTAAAAACAATAGTTGATATAGTTAAAATGTTTCCTTGTATTACATCTCATTACACAGGTCTCTCTTTTATATTAATATTTTTTATTGGGTGATTTATAATAATGTATTTGTGCATATACATTTCATTAGTCATTTTACCAATGCCAAAACTGGAAGAAAAAAAAAAATTTTTACAAAAAAAAAAAACAAAAACAAAAAAACACTGCATTCACAAAAAGTAATACAGGCATAATAGTTATTATTTATTAATAAAAAAATCCCTTTTAATAATAATATTAATAATAATAAGGATGATGATGATGATGATGATGATGATTATTAGGATAAGTAGGATATTGTTTATTTATTTATTTATTTATTTTTTTTGAAAAAAATACTTTTACAATTTGACACATGCAAACCACTGCAGAAATGTTCTAACCAACAGGCCCATGTCATATACAGTACAGATAATAAATAACCTACTATAATTTAAAAACATTAACGTATGCTATTTTTTTTGTTTGTTTTCACAAGTTTTGGAGCAATAACTGTAACTGGTAATAGAACACAGCCAGGTGTTTCTTATTACAGCTCAAGGGGTGTAGTTGCAAGTGCACAAGTTTGCGATGCAGTTTGCGAATGTTCATTGGAACGACAGGTTTGGGAAACATTAAATCAATCAACTATGTTTGTAACGATGGAACTTGCGACCTTAGATGGCTAATGGGGGTTTTCGGAAACGCACCCTTGAATGATACATTGGAGTATATTTTGCTCAAATGAAGGGTTGTCAGATACATCCTATGCATAAATTCATAATTTTGTTCAACTATTTTGATATTGGAAAGGGAAATGAAAGTACTCTGGCATATAGTCATTAAAATTTTATTCCAAATATCTTTGCCACACATTTTTAAGTGATCCCATTGAAATGTTGTAATAGACTAATAGTGCAGAATATATCTTAGAGATCTTTCCTTTTAAAGACTCGGAATACACAGAAATCTCCTCTATATTAAGGGGAACTTTATTATTTCTTATTGCAACAACTCATTTGAATTAAAATATATTACATTTCTATTCAAAAGGGGGTGGGCTCATTTATGCTGGGGACCATCCTGATCATAACACTGATTTAATAACAACAGCAAAAGTATTAGGTATATTTAGAAAATATCTTTTGTAATAATAGTGTGATATTAAGATAATAAGATATCCTATTCTTTCTGATGTTATTAATATACCAGTGTTATCGGGATAGTTTTTGGCAGAAAATATTGTCTTTGAATTTCCAAGGTGATTTGAGAATTATCTATAAAGCAACCTGAGACTAAGAAAAGCAAAGCAAACATTATTGGTTCAGGGACCTGAAACTAATATTGAAACTAATTAGAAAACCTGCCTTTCTTAAATGTTTAATTTAACATCTAATGTTCTTTGCACCTAAATGTCATAAAAATATCTAAAAACCTGCAATAATTCTCCATGTTTATAATATATTAGATTTTTACTTTGGCAAGTGGCTTTCTGCATAGACTAAGAGCATAATTATCAAACTAACCAAAGGGCCACATTTTTCTGCCTGATGTATCTTTTAATGTACTTCTGGTGCCATGAACTTCTATAATTGCTTATATAATTGAGCACGATTCTCTTCATTCAGGCAGAACTACATAATGACCTGCTTTCAATATGTCATTAGTTTAGTTTGAGAAATATTGCTCTCGGATGGTGCCGTGTGTAGAGTCAACAACAGACTGATTGAGATATGAACAGGTGACAGAAATTCCACATCTGGCAGGATTAACACACACCATCTATACACATGCTTGGATATAGGAAATGCATTTAGTATTCATCCTTTACAGAAAGAACTTAACTGATCTTACGTTTACTGAAATATAAGGAGTCGTCTAAAATCGACCTTGAGCAGACTATGATTTTGCAATTTTAGAAATGTTTGAATGTTCCTGGAATAATGAAAAAGATAAATAATAATAAGAAAAAGATTTTCGGAATGAGAAAACGATAAAGTCTTTAGTTTTCAACAAGAAACAAAATCAATGCGAGACACATCAGTCTGAAAAATAGCTGTAAGATAGTGTTTTTCCTCAGTGACTCAGCAGCACACACACATTTGTACAGCTATCTTTATGGAAACTTCCCACTGATGTAATGATTTTTATACTAAATAAACTGTATATTATAGCTATTAAAAAGCAAGAACTTAAAAAGTTTCTTAAATATTTGCTATAATGCGTCTTTAATATTTTGTATTTATATAACATTATGAATTTACTTGTGACTCAAAATGAAAGTTCTTTGTTATGCGTTGACTAACATATGCAATTTAAGATATGTTATAATATGGTTTGTTTTCAATCAGTTTAAAGTAGCTATCATCCGAGTATATTGTGAAATATATATTTAATTGCTTGTTAAGCCAACAAAAATAAATATAAATGATAAGAAATATATAAATAAAATGAAACATTTAGTGTAATTAAAGCAAAGAACACTGCAATCATTCTGATTGTGTCTTCTAACAAGCTATTATGCCATTGCCAGCACAATTTTATTTCTTTAATCTCTCTGTAATTATTTTCACAAACTTCTTTTGAGCACAACAGAGAAGAGGCGGATCACAAAAGCCAATGTAGAAAAGGATTGTTAACTAAAACATTTATTTTTAAAGTCACAGTATACACAAGGCAAATCAAAGAACTAAATTAGTTTAATCTCATTTTGTTCAAAATCAGGTTAACATGTTTAAAGTTAGTTTTAAAATACCTCGTCAGAGCAAACTTTAGCACATTTAAGTTTTCTCTTTTTATCGTGTAGCTCTACTTTTTTCATACACTTGAGCTGAAGGAGACCTGTTCCACTGACTGAGCTTGGTTTCTTTCTTGTTTTGTTTTGATTGTTTGTTTGTTTGTTTTTTTTCTTAATGTTTGTGATCTGATGAAATTTGTTCGCTTGCCACATTTGCCTCTGGCTTGCTTAGTTGGCATTGGTAGATCTGCCCTTGAATCGCATCCTTATACTAAACTGAATCAACATTAAAGTGACTGAAAAATAATCTTGCTGTTTTTCTGTAGACCTGCTTTTTATTGCATTGCAAGCTTTACAATGTTACTAATAAATGTTTAAACTTTTTCACTATCTCTGTCGCTTGTCTCTGTAAAGCAGCTTGAACTGCTATAGAAACAAAGGTGACTTGAGGTAAAGGTGTTTGTAACAACAAGAAGTTATCATGTTCATCTGTCAACTGTCATTCTGACTTTCATCTGACATGCAGAGTTCCAGGTTTTGATTTATGAAAACAGTGCTCTTGTGTGCTTTTCCTCTGTGAGTCTGGAGTGAACTGCCACACTAAAAACCAAGAGCTGTGAAAACCAACTGCCATACAGTGAGTGTTTTCTTAAATATTTTTTCTGTAAAAAGTGTGTTAAAAAAGGTGTTATCTTTAATAATTTTCTTTTATAAAAAACGAACCATTCAGAATTTTTTTGATCACTTTTTAAAAAGTCGGTCACTATTCGCTGCCACATATTGTGTACATACAATTAAAGACAAAATTATCAGCCCTCCTGTGAAAATTTAACTATTTTTTTCAAATATCTCCCAAGTGATGTTTAACATTTTACAGTATTTTCTCTACATATACAGCAGAAGTCAGACTTATTACCCCCTATAAATTATTAGCCCCCTTATTTATTTGTTTCCCCAATTTCTATTAAACGGAGAGAAGATTTTTTTTCACTTTTCTAAACATAATAGTTTTATTAACTCATTTCTAATAAGTGATTTATTTTATCTTTGCCATGATGACAGTAAATAATATTTGACTTGATATTTTTTTCAAGACTCTTCTATACAGCTTAAAGTGACATTTAAAGGCTTAACTAGGTTAATTAGGTTAACTAGGCAGGTTAGGGTAATTAGGCAAGTCATTGTATAATGATGGTTTTATCTGTGGACAATCGAAAAAAAATAGCTTAAAGGAGCTAATAATATTGACCTTATTTAAATCATTTTAACAAAAAAAAATAATATAAAATAAAAAATAATAATATAAAAATAAATAAAATAAAAATATTTGTATATTTTTATATAAATTATTATATAATTAATTAATTATTCTGACTGTATATTCCGAAAATTTAACATGATTAGCGCCTTTAAGAAATTTTTATGATATTTAAAAAATATATGATTTTTAAATCAATCAGTCCGTCCATCCGGCCATTCATCCATCCATCCATCCATCCATCCATCCATCCATCCATCTATCCATCTATCTATCTATCTATCTATCTATCTATCTATCTATCTATCTATCTATCTATCTATCTATCTATCTATCTATCTATCTATCTATCTATCTATCTATCTATCTATCTGCCCCATCCGCCTGTGATAAACGTGAACTAGCATACCAAGCAAATTCTAATGCTTTATATTAATAGATTTCGAATAAACATTAAAACTCTAGCTGCCCTACCAAGAAAAACATCAATAATTGGATTGCATTTCTTAACTCCTAATGTCATTTGATAACACACTCAATGCATTTTTTCCAAAACATCCCATCTTTTTAAAGTATCAACCTCTACCATATGGTAGATAAGTTGGTTTATGGTAAAAGTACCATAATTCATAAATGTACATAAAAATATGTATCACCTTAGAATTATAAGGCTCTATCTGACATTTTTGTCAAAATTGAGTTATTGACATATTCTTATTAAATTATGACTTATTTAAATCATGAGATGTTTTTTTTTATAAGTTGTTTTCATTTTAAGACTTTTTATTTAATAAACAAATGTTACACACATACTGTTTGCTATGGAGTGCAAAAACTTTAAAGCTCAATATCTTAAAATCATTCAGAACACAGATTGAACCTTATAATTCCAAGGTGACGAATTGTAATCCCAATTTATTGCAACATTTATTGCAATATAATAATATTAATCAAAATAAGACATTTTAAATGCTAAATCATCTATATTTTAGAAGTATGCCATAAAATATTTTAGACTTTCATTTAACATATTTTCTTGTTTTTTATTTTATTTTATTATAATTGTTTTTTTACAATAAAACAAAAATCACGTGTAGTAGTGCAACAGGATTATGTTTTTATTTTTATTATTTATTTTTATAAACCAACAATGGTATTTAAAATTCTTTAAATGACTTTAGCAGTCATTATTTAAAACAGTCATACCATGGTCAAACATTTGCTAGAGCAGGCAGTTGAAAGGTTGATATCACAAAATGTGTAGCAATCTTTTATGTAACCATGTGACAATTTTTTCTTATACATGAGCATAAATCAGTCTAACACAACAACACAACACAACACAACACCATACAACACAACACAACACAACACAATGAACGTGATAAATGCCATGTGTTTTGAAGGAAAAAGAAATCGATAATAATGCTAGCTGCATTTGGGGAAACTATTTTTTTTTTTTTTAACAATGCAATCTTGCTTATTGTCCTTCTCAAGATTTGCAAGGCCATCTTTGAGCTCTGAGTCTTTTTCCTTTGCTTCCTACTACCAAACACTACCACTGCAAACCGACTTATAGATAAAAGGCAACTCTAGAAATAAACTCTAAAAATAACTTTTTTAATCACAAATATAAAAGAAGGAAGGATAATCTGCCTACATTGATTTTAGACTGGGGAAAAAGTAGATATACAGCCCAGATAAAAACACATAAGAGGAATGTAAGCCTAGACTGAAAAAAAAAAAAAAAAAAATTTCCTCACAGTGCAGGCGTCTCGACTGAAAAAAAAAAAAGAGTTGTATTGATTTTTTTTAAATAGGCAAGCCTTATTTTACATGTGTTAGCCTGCCATCCTGATTCAGAAGCAATAGTTTTAAAGTGATGCACGTTGTGCGAAAACCCAGTGTTTATATGATGGTACCAAAGGGCAACGTGCTGGAAATATCATCTGACATTTCCCCATCTAAAACTGCAAATAAGAGAGGAAAGGTCAACCTACATAACAGCAAAGGTCATTGTATTTTACAAGAATCTGCACTCTCATCTCACAAGAAAAGGTCAAATCATTCAATTAGAATGCACACATTATCCCTAATCTGTTTATTTTGGGCAAAAAATACAGATTATTGAGGAGGATTTTTATGATGTGACATTCACATTGCTTTGTTCGCGCTTTCAAAAGCTTTTCAGTGTGGCTAAAAGCATTTGAAGACCTCATACAGAACAAGACGTTTGTGGCTTTTAGGCCATTTGCTGAAGCTCTAAATGCTTCTGAACGTTGAGTAATTTAAGAAATTTAGTTTGCATGTTTTAAAATAGTTTTGCTTTACTATGACTATGTGTACACTGTAGCTAAATTTGGTTGTCAGTGCAACCTGTGAAGCAAAATAGAGGTTAACAAGGGAAAAACAACCACATTTAACAAACAAATTAACTCCAGAAAAAAAAAAAACTAACAAACAGTTAATTACATTAACAAAAAGTATATAGAACAAAGCTGAAGACGTATTTGTAATGTATATGACATATTCTAATGCAAGTCAGGAATTTGCCTCTATGTGCACAATAACAACCAACTGCAAGAAGCAAAAATAAATGAATAAATAAATAAATAAATAAAATAAATAAATAAATAAATAAAAAATCACAAGATGTATCAGCAAGATTATTTCAAGACTTATATGCCAGATTTATCTCAGCAAACTCAAACAAGTTCATGATAAACCAGCTTAAATTCTGAAAAATTTATTTTCCAGGTAACGCCAGTATATGTCCATTTGAATAGCTCAAAGAAGCTTTTTTTTTTTTTTAATTGGGCATGGCAACGCAGCAGCCGTATGATCTTAATCAGTTATTTCACCAAAGAGTTTGAATACTGTAATTAATTACTCACCCTCATCCTGTCGAAACCCATTAGACATTTAATCATCTTTGGAACAGAACTTAAAATATTTCTGATGAAATCTAAGAGCTTCCATAAAAGGGTCAAGGGTCATGAAATTTTTAAAGCCCGGAAGAACATCATTAAAACAGTCCATGTGCCATCATGGTTCAACCACAATTTTATGAAGCTGCAAAAAATTACTGAAGAGAAGAAATTGTTGATAGAAGTCTAAATTAAATTAAATTAAATTAAATTAAATTAAATTAAATTAAATTAAATTAAATTAAATTAAATTAAATTAAATTAAATTTCTTCTCTTTAGTGTCAGTTCAGGTCTTGTGTTCATAAGAACAATAT
Organism: Danio rerio; assembly: GCF_052040795.2. NCBI lineage: Eukaryota > Metazoa > Chordata > Actinopteri > Cypriniformes > Danionidae > Danio > Danio rerio. The sequence continues at coordinate 40,939,837 of NC_141038.1, forward strand.
GTGTCACTCTAGATTTATATTGACCTCATCTGTATATTTTGGTTTGAGCATCAGCAAAACAGTCCATGTGACATCAGTGGTTCAACCACAATTATATGAAGCTACAATACTATTTTGTGCAAAAAAAAAAAAAAAAAAAATTGAATTAAATTAAATGATCAAATTTGTATTTCTGTATATTCTGGTTTGAAAATGTCAGACTGGGCAAAAAAAGTAATACCCTTTGTCAAAATCTTCAGACATATTTATGAACACTGTTCCTCTTCAGATGGGGAACTTCAAAGCTATAAGTGGATTTAATCCACGTATGGGGATTTCGTTTCAGAAAGCCAATCGACTGAACGAGTATATAACGGGCCAATGAAATGCCAAATTAGTTGGCAGTCTTAGCTTGCGCACCTGTGCCTTATTGCAATCAACTCCGCATATAAGCAAATGGAAAGCAAGGCAACGCTATCGTTTTCGCTTCAGAGACTGTTACAGCCTTCTGAGAGAGTCGATGAGGTTTCCTCCTGCTGATATTCAGCGATTTCGTGCGAACGAGAGCAGTCTCCCGGTCCAGAGTGTATACATGTAGCGGCAGACGGTCGAGCTGGGTTTCTCCCTTGCCTGGCGTTCTTTGGGTCCTGCAGAGCAGTGTGTATAAAGTTGCAAATTTCACAAAAAGCAACACAGTTGTGCAGCACATCCTTTTTAGGATGGCACTCCAACCGTGCGTTTCTGGATGCGGTGGTTTCCTTTCCCAGGATAATGGGCACGAGCACTGCGTTGCATGTCTGGGGGTCCAGCATGTTAATGCAGTGCTTGTGGTTGCGATGCCACGACTGTTGCGCAGTTAAGATCGCGGCTAGCCCTTGCAAAAGGGCGAACCATCCCAACTGTCCCCTGCACTGCAGTGGGCAATCGGGCAGATCTGAGGGTTCCAGTGGGAGATTATCCGTTGCCTCCAGGCCCGCGGACCTCCTGCTCTTCCAAGCGCTCCATCAAAGCTTCGAGCGGAGGAAGCGATCCATCTAACCAAATGGTACCCCTTACATTCCATGACACCAGGGACCAGACATCAGAGAATGGGCTTTCATTGTCCGATGATGATCCAGACCCGCTCGCCCCCTCTGGGCAGGTGAGCACTGTCAAGACGGATCCTGAAACGGACATGTTAGCCGTGCTTTTCCAGGCTGTTTCGGCCGTGGGGTTGGAGATGGTTTATCCCCCAGCTCCGCGGCTGTACCGACTAGATGGGTGCTACGTAGAGGACCAGAGGGCTAAGCCTTTTAAGCCTCTCGTCCCCTTCTTCCCGGAGGTGCACAGTAGGCTCACGCAGTCTTGGAGGGCACTTTTCTCTGCCCGTGCTGCATGTTCGTCCGCCCTCACCTCTCTTGACGGTGGAGCGGCCAGGGGGTATGAAGTGATTCCTCAGGTCGAGCACGCCATTGCAGTCAATCTTTGTCTGCGTGGCGCCTTTTCTTGGCGGGGTCCGTCTCGTCTCCCGTCCAAAGCCTGTAAGTTATCTGCCTCCCTCCTAGCCAGAGCTTACAAGGCTGCGGGCCAAGCTGCTTCCAACTTTCCACGCTATGGCCACCTACCAGTGCTACCAAGCGCAGGCGCTGGCCTGGCTGCACAAGGGTGGGTCCAAAACATGCTTGCTTCGCAAGCTCCGCACCGAAACCGACTATGCTCTTCGGACCACTAAGTCCGCTGCGTGTGCGTTGAGGAGGATGATGTCCACATTAGTGGTCCAGGAGCGCCACTTCTGTCTAAACCTGGTTGATATGCGTGAAGTTGACAAAGTCCGCTTTCTTGACTCCCCCATATCCTAGGCTTGCTTGTTCGGCGACACCGTCGGTGAATTCAGCCAGGAATTCAAGGCGGAAAGAGAGCAGTCTGATGCCATGGGTAATATCATCTATCTGAGGGGCCTGTAAGCCCGCTCTGCCCGCCAAACCATCCACATCTGCTGCTCCTCGCCGAAGGTGCCTGACTACGAGAGCTGCCCCGCCCCTGCACGTGCCTCCGGCGAAGCGGACATGTAGAGCACCTCGAAAGCAGGCAGCCCCCGCTGCCCAGTGAGCTGTTAAGTCCGGTAATGGTTGTAATATTTTTTGGTATATTTTGCTTGACTTTAATTGTAATATCTTTCAATTTCTAAATATATTTGATAACTAAAATATTATTTTAATCAATATATCTGTTTTGTTTAGATGAACCAAAATACATAGCCTGTATTCACTAAGAAATGGATGAAAATTTTCAGTTTCAAAATGGGGTGTACTCAATTATGCTGAGCACTGTATATTTAGAGTTGAAAATCTACAAAATGTCTAAATGGAACATGACCCATCTTTACTTAATATTCTTATCATTTTTGGCATAACAGAGAAATGTATCATTTTATCCATATAATGTATTTTGTTTATTTACAAAAAAAATCCTGTACTATATAAGACTAGTTTCGTGGTCCATGGTCACAATTCCAATTGACTCTTTGGATATGCCCAGCCTTTCTGAGTACCTGCTGTCTAGTACGAGCAGATTTTCACAGTTTTTCATGTTAACCGCAGATGTTACTCTACTGCGCTTGCCTGGATAGTCTGACTGTTCTGGTTGTCAGAAAAAATGGAACACAGTGACATGGGCATATAATCACAGCATTATGATTGACTGAATTTCCTGTCAATCAAACTGCCTGCAAAGGGTCAATTGTTGAATGGTTGTTATTGATTTTTATTTATTTATTTTTTTTGGCTTCATAAGATTATAGTTGAACCATGGCTTCAGCATGACAGTTTTGAAAATATTCTTTGATGAGGATGATGATTAATTTCTAGTATTTGAAAAATTCATGATGACCCTTGCTGTCTGTGAAGGGTCATATGAATAATATATGTATACACTACTCTGGCATTGTTAAAATCTTATCAAAACGTAACCCACACAAGTCAAAACTTCCTGTTTCATTGGTAGACACTTGCGATTACATGCACGGTCTGACTTCCATTGTGCAGTGAATCCGAAATGTCTCGTCTAGAGCCACAGTAACAAGACAACACTCAAGCCAAACAGGAACTTCTTTAAAGCTGCAGTCCTGTGGTTAAACCACTCAGGTAAAATCATTTTCTAGTACTCTTTAAAGCCCAAGTGCATCATGCAAGGGTACAATAATGACACATCTTCTTTGTTTGGTTCTTACCTTAAAAATTAAATCCTTTTTGCCATACCTCAGCTCTTTCAGTTGGGCTTGGATTTTTTTGGACTGCAAAATGAAGATAAGAAAGAATGTGTGTTAGCTTATTCAAATAGTAAAATTGGTTTTAGATTGTGTAGCGGGGCTTTTTTGGGGCCGTGCCGAAGTGTTCCTTTGTGAACACTTGCAGGCAAAGCTCCAATTCAGAAAAGAAGAGACCCTCGGTGAGCAAGAAAAAAAAAAGTCTTCTCTTCAGTGGACTGCAGGGACCAGTCCATGACGCAAACACATTAACACATCAGCACACTCCATGCTATGGCATTGTCTTGGCCTGCTGCCTGTGGATTGTTGCCACAGTTGTAAACATTTCACAGACACACATACACTCTTTTTACTCTACAGCCTCTCACTAACTGAAGAGTATGAGCCCCCACAAAACAAATGAGAGTTCAGGCAAAATTACAAGACTACAATAGTTAAGTAGTTAAAATAGTTAAATAGTTTAGTTAGCTACGTTGCCATTATTTAACAGTTAAATCATTAAAACTTTACATAAAAAAATGTTTTATCAAACACATTACAGTCACTTTGGTCCATTTCTCAGAATAGAATTAAAATTCTCAAAACTACCTGTTTAATCCTCACATCTGTGCACATCAGAAAAATAAATACATAAAAAAAAAAAAAAAAAAGTTTCTCATTTCTCTGAGCAAGTTGCAAACACTTTTGTACATCCATGCAAATGATTACGCACAATTGTCCTTAATTAAAATTAATTAATTAAATAAAAAAATTTAAAACTGCTTTTACTCTATTTTATTTACCTAATGTTTTGCAAATTTTATTTTGATCTGAGAAATAGGATTGCTACAAATGTTCAGAACAGACATACATGTTACAAAGTCATCAAAAAATCTTAAAACACATTACATCTACTTTATATAATTTTGAAATGATTTCTGGCTTTTTAATGTACATATAGCTTTTTAAAATTTAAATTTTATATGTATGTATGTATATATATATATATATATATATATATATATATATATATATATATATATATATATATACACACACATACATACATACATATAAAAAAAATTATATATATATATATATATATATATATATATATATATATATATATATATATATATATATATATACAGTTGAAGTCAGAATTATTAGCCCAATTTGAACTTTTTCTTCGTTTTTAAATATTTCCCAAATGATGTTTAACAGAGCAAGGATTTTCACAGTATGTCTGATAATATTTTTTTTTTCTTCTGGATAAAGTCTTATTTGTTTCATTTTGGCTAGAATAAAAGCAGTTTTTAATTTTTTAAACACCGTTTTAGGGACAAATTTATTAGCCGCTTTACGCTATATTTTTACTCGACTGTCTACAGAACAAACCGTCATTATACAATATCTTACCTAATTACCCTAACCTGCCTAGTTAACTTAATTAACCTAGTTAAGCCTTTAAATGTCAATTTTAGCTGTATAGAAGTATGTTGAAAACATCTATGCAAATATTATTTACTTTCATCAAGGCAAGGATAAAATAAATCAGCTATTAGAAATATGTTACTAAAACTATTGTGTTTTACACAATACTATAGTATTGGTCTAATAATTCAGGGGGGCTAATAATTGTATTTATTTATTTATTTATTTTTATTATTATTTTTTGACAACGAAGAAACTTCTTTTAAAAATATAACAATCTTACAGATGGAAATGATGAATATGGAAACAATATGCAAATGATCTGAATTAGTGCTAAATTCTTCAATTAATAACATAAATATTTTATTATAAATAAATGAATTTGTTCAGTTAATCAATTATGCATACTAATTTATATAAATACATGTTCTTAGGCATGAATTAAACTAGTAAAGCATGCAAGTAAATTAGTAATAAATAAGTGAATCATTTATAAATGAATACATTAATAAATTAAAAATATATATTTCTAAAACAATGAACATCCAGGTGTTAAAATAGGCATAATTTCATTTTTCCATGCTTAATAGATGGATATAAATATTGTAAGAGCATTTTCCACTAAAACTGTGCCTCAGTGCAGCTGAACCCACCTCTTCTGCATGAATGTCACAGAGCTTGTTCCCGGACAGAAGTTTGTTCTTAAGGCTTTTATTCTGCAAGACAGGAAAAGAAAATAAATAGAGATATACTGTACAGACGGCTTTGTAACATCAAGCATGAAACAAGCCCCGACGTCTTGTTTTATCTACATAAATACACTCAATTTAATGGTAGCCCTGTCCCTGCAGACAAAAGCAATGCCTCAACCGTTCCCATCCAGTTCATTTTGACAGTTCCCTCACAAGCTTATTGAAGCTCAAGGTGACCCTGGAGTATATGCCTCATTTCTGTAATAACCTGCAGTGGATGTCTTTATGGAAATAGATGATGGTAGATTAAGAATCAATACAGAGATGATGGTGGTGCTGAGTTTAATCTAGTGCTTTTCCGCACCTCCTTCTCCTCTTTTTTTTCTTCTTTCTCTGTTCGTGTCCTTTTGCTTTTATTTTTTCCTCTCATTATCTCTCTCTGCCTCAGTTTCTCACTTCCTTTGTCTCTGTGTGTGCTCTCAGATGCAAATGTGCATGCTTTTACTGGCAATGTCACCCAGATTCAAACCCACCAGGGTATTGATTTTTATTTATTTATTTATTTTTGATAATTGCAGTCCAAAAAGTGTTGGATATTGTGTACCACTAGTGGTGTTTTTGGTACTATATTGCAGTGAAAACACACCAGCAATCATGCAATTAGCGATAGTGCCTGCAGAAGTACTTTTATCTGTAATTATTTTGGTTCATAATAGCTGAATTTTGAGAAAACATTCAATATTAACACAACGATGATGCACTATAGCCTTTATATATCTGTGTTCATTGTAAATAAAAACAGGTTTTGACAGCATGACTGTTTATAATACCTTTTCAGTCTGTAACAAACTAATGATTAGATTGTGAAGGTTTTCCAGAAACATTTGAACAGTAGTTCATATATATTAGCAGTTTTGATTTTGTAATAATTACATTTGAACCTAACTTTAACTCATGCAGTATTTAACCCATTGCTTTCTAATGCAAGGACACTGCAAGTACATGTTAATTACACATAATATAAAATAAGCACAACATCATACTAAAAAAAAAAAAAATGTTGAAAACTCAGATTAAAATCGCTTGAAATAAATAGATGATGTGACAACTGACATTGTAATTAATTGTAATAATATTTCACAATATTAGTTTTTGCTTTATTTTTGATAAGAAAATTTTATACAAATATGTGAAAAACTATTAACAAACTTTACAGAAAATATTTATAGCACTTCATTTTTTCCACATTTTTATGTTACAGCCTTATTTCAAAATGGATTAAATTAATTTATTTCCTCAAAATTCAACACACAATACCTCATATTGACAATGTGAAAATGTTTTTTTTTTTTTTTTTACTGTTGCAAATTTATTAAAAATGAAAAAACAGAAAAACCCCTTGCTCAAAACTTGAGAGAATGTTGATGTACCTTTAGCAGTAATTACAGCCTCAAGTCTTTTTGAATATGATGCCACAAGCTTGGCACACCTGTCTTTGGGAAATATTGCCAATTCCTCTTTGTAGTACCTCTCAAGCTCTAGCAGGTTGGATGGGAAGCGGCAGCGTTCAATAGAACTTAGGTCTGGGCACCGTCTGGACCACTCAAGGACATTCACCGAGTTGTTGTGAAGCCACTCCATATCTTTTAGTGATATTTTAGTGGTGTGCTTTGGGTCATTGTCCTGCTGGAAGATGAACCGTCGCCCAAGTCTGTGGTCAAGAGCACTCTGAAGCAGGTTTTTATTCAGGATCTCTCTGTACATTGCTGCATTCATCTTTCCCTCTATCCTGACTAGTCTTCCAGTTCCTGCTGCTGATAAACATCCCCACAGCATAATGCAGCCACCACCATGCTTCACTGTAGGGATGGTATTAGCCTGGTGATGAGCGGTGCCTGGTTTTCTCCAAACGTAATGCCTTGCATCCAATCCATAGAGTTAAACTTTAGTCTCATCAGACCGGAAATGTAGTTTCTAATGGTCTGAGAGTCCTTCATATGCCTTTTGGCAAATTCCAGGGGGGGAGTGGCTTCCGTCTGCCCACTTTACCATACAGGTCTGATTGGTGGATTGCTGCACATATGGTTGTCCTTCTGTAAGGTTCTCCTCTCACTACAGAAGAATGCTGGAGCACAGACAGAGTGACCATTGGCTTGTTAAAATCATCCCTGACTAAGGCCCTCCACCCCCGATCACTCAGCTTAGATGGCCGCCCTCCACCCCCGATCACTCAGCTTAGATAGCCGGCCAGCTAGGAAGAGTCCTGGTGGTTCTAAACAAATTCCACTTACAGATGATGGAGGCCACTGTGCTTATTAGAACTTTCAGAGGATCAGAATGTTTTCTGTAACCTTCCCCAGCCTTGTGCCTCAAGATAATCTTGTCTCGGAGGTTTACAGACAATTCCATTGTCTTCATGCTTGCTTTGTGCTTTAACATGCACTGTCAACCCTGGGACTTTATATAGACAGGTGTAGGTCATTTCAAATCATGTCAAATCAATTGAATTTACCATATGTGAACTCCATTGAACCTGCTGAAACATCACAAGAATGATCAGTGGAAACAGAATGTACCTGTGCTCAATTTAGAGCTTCACGTCAAAGGCTGTAAATACTTATGTACATGTGATTTTTTTTTCCAGTTTTTTTTTTTTTATTTTAATAAATTTGCACCAATTTCAAAAAAATCTTTTTTTTTTTTTCACATTGTCATTATGGAATATTAGGTGTAGCATTTTGAGAAAATAAATGAATTTAATCCATTTTGGAATAAGGTTGTAACATAAAAAATGTGGAAAAAGTGAAGCGGTATGAATACTCTAGAATGATTCTAAAGGGTTTTGCTTCCACTACCTGTGTGACAAAAATTTGTTAGAGGTCACACTGGTGACACTAGTAGTTTTACTAAAGCACTGCCCTTTTCCTGCGAATGAGAAATATATATGCCTTACCAAAGTGGAAGCATTCAAAAGAAAAGAAAGCTGAGAGTGAATGCATTAGGCATGCTCACTTGTACCAACTTGTAAAAAGCATTCACGTCCTCTTACAATTATAAAGCGGAAATTTTCTCTTACTTGTTCCATGTGGCAATTGTACCACCTGACTGCGTCAGATTCATTTAGATGATGTTTTTAGGCTTTTATAGTGTGTCCATTAAAAAAAGATGAATTCTGAGTCTGAGGGACTGAGAAGGGTAGACTGTGAAGTGTTGTCATCTTGAAAGTATATGGTAATTAAAACACAGTGTGATTGCACTTACTTATGTACTGCGCTGACCAGTCACGGTCACTCTACTTTTAAACAACTCTAAGATCCAGTGAGAAGTGTTTGATTTTTTTTTTTTTTTACTGAAGTTGTCTTTTCAAACCAGAAAAGTCTTGGTGACTTAATTTAGTAAGTGCTGTTATTCTTAACACTGTGGCAGAAAGCAGCAAAAACATTGTCCAACTATAGTCTAGTCTAAAACCACAAATTGCCAATATTTACCATGGTTTTACTGTTGTAACATTTATGCAACCATTTTAGCATATATTTACATATTGAATTCTGTTATTTTATCAATGTATGAAATAAATTCAAAAATAATAGGAATTGATTGTTTGATTTTTGTTAAGTCAGGTTAAAGGTGCAATAGGTCTTACTTGTTCTAATTGTCCTATAGTTGTTGAAATAATTGTTATTATGCTGGTTGAAAGTTTCTTCACATCCTGATAGCAATCATTAAATTGAATGGTCTAAATGTATTTATATGTATTTTACTACTATGTGCAAGGTATAGAACCAAGAAAAATGTGTGCAATCCAAAGTTTAGTCTGAATATATGACTTTTTTGCCTGTATAAATATGTAATCGCATACCTCTGCACACACTGTTCACACATAAAACATTACTGTATATAATAGACAATTTTCATATTTCCGGGTTTCTGAGCAGCAGAAGTTGTCATAGCTGAGTAAACTTAGAGGAGAGTGAATAGGAGAGTACAACCATCTTCTTTACTATCCTATAGTGCATCCAGAATGTATTCATAGTGCTTCACTTTTTCCGCATTTTTTTATGTAACAGTCTTATTCCAAAATGGATTAAATAAATTTAATTGCTTAAAATTCTACACACAATACCCTATAATAACAATGTGGAAAATATTTTTTTTAAAATTGTTGCAAATTTATATATATATATATATATATATATATATATATATATATATATATATATATATATATATATATATATATATATATATATATATATATATAACAAAAAAAACAAACAAACACAGAAATCACATTTAAATTGCACATAAGTATTTACAGCCTTTGCTCAATACTTTGTTGATGCACCTTTGGCAGCAATTAAAGCCTAAAGTCCATAAATCTGATGCCACAAGCTTGGCAAACCTGTCTTTTGGGAAGTTTTGCCTATGGGAAGTGACGGTATATAGGCATTTTCAGATCTCTCCAGAGATGTTTAATAAGATTTCTGTCTAGGCTTTGGCTGGGCCACTCAAGGACATTCACAGAGTTGTTGTGAAGCCACTCCATTGATACTTTAGTGGTATGCTTTGGGTCATTGTCCTGCTGGAAGGCGAACCGTCTATGGTCAAGAGCACTCTGAAGCAGGTTTTCATTCAGCATGTCTCTGTACATTGCTGCATTCATCTTTCTCTCTATCCTGACTAGTCTTCCAGTTCCTGCTGCTGAAAAACATCCCCACAGCATGATGCTGCCACCACCATGCTTCACTGTAGGGAGGGTATTAGCCTGGTGATGAGTGGTGCCTGGTTTTCTCCAAACGTAACGCCTGGCATTCACTCCAGAGTTCATTTTTAATCTCATCAGAACAGAGAATTTTGTTTCTTATGGTCTGAGAGTCCTACAGATGCTTTTCAGCAAATTCCAGGCAGGGAGTGGATTTTGTCTGGCCACTCTACCATACAGGCCTGATTGGTGGATTACTGCACAGATGGTTGTCCTTCTGTAAGGTTCTCCTCTCTCCACAGAAGAACGCTGGAGCTCAGACAGAGTGACCATTGGGTTATTGATCACCTCTTTGAATAAGGCCCTTTTCCTCCAGTCACTCAGCTTAGATGGCCGGCCAGCTCTAGGAAGAGTCCTGGTGGTTCCAAACATCTTCCACTTACGAATGATGGAGGCCACTGTGCTCAATGGAGCTTTCAGAACAGCAGAGTTTTTTAAAATTTTTTTCTGTAACCTTCTCTAGCCTTTTGCCTCGAGACAATCCCGTCTCAGATGTCTACAGACAATTCCATTGTCTTCAAGCTTAGTTTTGGCTTTGACATGCACTGTCAACCCTGAGACTTTATATTAAAAGGTGTATGCCTTTTCAAATCATGTCCAATCAACTGCATTTACCACAGGTGAACTTTAGTTAAGGTGCTGAAACATCTCAAGAATGATCAGTGGAATGTACCAATTTAGAGCTTCACGGCAAAGGATGTAAATACTTATGCACATATGATTTTCAGGTTTTTTATTTTAAATAAATTTTAAAACACATTTTTTCAGATTGTGATTATGGGGCATTGTGTGAAGCATTTTGAGGAAATAAATTAATCCATTTTGGAAAAAAGCTGTAACATAAAAAAAATATGGAAAAAGTGAAGCACTATGAATACTTTCCGGATGCACTGTATTTGCTGAAATAAAAAAATTAAAACACCACAATGGTGTTATTAAGACTTTTAGAAAAAAAAAAAAAAAAAAAAAACTGATCTGTGACTGATCACAGAAGCCAGAGCAAAGAATAATGTCAAATTTACTGTCCTGCCCTATAGCATCTAATGCATTGGAAACACCTCGCAAAAGCGGTAATTCATTTAATGTAATTTAATGCAAAGGTGATATGCTGTAATACATACATAAAGGCATATACATGTTCATATGTTGTTGTTTTTTTTATCTATTTAAAAAAAAAAAAATCTTTACAACTTTTAAGGATTTAAGATGCCTGTTAAACGGAAGATACTGTTCCAGTACTAGTCTATTGAAAAGGGTCCATCAATGTGTGTAAACTAATGTAGCTCAGAAGAAGAATGACAGGCAAAGATTAACATCTTTTTAAAAATCCAAATCTACATTTTTTAAGTTTGCAATTGCATTTACTAACTGTACACTATTTTTTTCTTTCTGATGAAATTTACATGATGTATTGTAGTCATGCTCGAATTCTAAATCATGAATTCGAGAGGAGTGGCTTTGTATGGTGATTTTCAGGGTGGGCGGTAGGTTAATGGCTATAGCATTTACCAAGATCTCTATTGCAATTTTAAAGCCTGATTACACAATTACTTCAGTTACACAATTTTACACAATTTGCTTCAGTAAGGGGTCTTAGTTATTCATAAATGACAAATGAGCATCAAGAAACAACATTTGATAATTTGTTATAATTATTTATTATTTTGTATTATGTCATAGACAATTGATGCCATGTCTGGGACGCTTCATGACATCAATACAAAAAGTCCACAATGGGTTTTATTACAGCTTTTCATTGACCAGTAGAAGCACAGAATCTTTTCTGTACACAGTTTGTGGAGCTACATCAACAGTACATCAACAGATTACCAAGACAGAATAAAAAGTACAACAATAAAATTTTGGCGATCGCTAGCTGAGGCTTTTATTTCAGAAGTCCAGTGAGTTTGGGAATTAGCATGTAAGCTAACAAATTACTCATTATTTTCAAATTCACAATGCACCGTGGGATTTTTATTAAATTTTTTTTTTACATGAATGTATCTTCAACGGTAACCAGCTGTAAAGTATCTCTGTGATTTTAATTTTAAATAGCATTAGCGTTTGTGAGCTGCTTTGTTTACAGCTGTTGCTAGGAAACAACATTTGCTGTTCCAAAAGTGCCTCTTGCTGGCATTGAATGAATCTACTCATCTACTGTTTTTAATTCAGAAGGCAAACACACACACAAATAAACACACACACACACTGGAAACTGGAGACTGTGGGAAAAACTCAATACACAATTACACAAATATTTATAAAGTATGTGGCATTTTAATGCCAGAATATGTGTCACAGTTGTCACACAAGAACTGATTGTGAAGCAGGTGTATGGTATATTTGGTGAGAGGAAAAGATTTTATCCAGACAAAACTGTATAATCTTAAATATAATTTTCTAAACCAGGAATAAAAATCAAGTTTTATCAAGGCTTTATTTATTTGTTCAGTACTGATGTCTCTAAGTTACCGTTTTCCATAGCGAATACAGAAACCATAGACTTGTGGTTATTTACAGATGCATAAGATAAAGTTTTTAATTTTTTTACAGGTTAAAATATACTGTCGAATGACAAAAGAAAACATGTGATAATATTATTAAATGTACAGAACTACCAATTTCTATCTGGTGGGATGTAAAAATTAGTGACACAGATTAAAATGCACTCAAATTGTAGACTTAAGCAAGTCCCTATGAGCTTTTAAAATATATAACTATGACAAATAAAAACGCATTACAATTTCTGTAAGGTAGGTCTACAGTATGCACTACCAATTGATTTGTCAGTAATAATTGTGTTACAGGTAGATTTCAGTTATACATCAAAATATTCTGTTAGCATTCTAAACAAATCACTAGATGCATTCCTCCAAGTAAAACATGTTAGTCTGAAGTGCAGATAACAGGAGATATTTACCATAATTGAAGTCAAACTTACTATCTAACTAATGCCATCAGTGAATGAGAATGTCTTATTTTTTCTGTTTGATATTTATGGGATCAAGGGCACATTTTAGATTCATTTGGAAGGACATTGCAGGAACAGGACACATTTTATAGGGTCATTGCAAATAAACTTGAGTCACTGGACACAATATTGGATGCTGAAATTGTATTTGTCTGTACAGTCGACATAATTTTGCTGTCTTACTGACAAGGTTTTTGTTAGGACTTTCACTTGTTAGGATTTTTAAAGCTCACTATTCTGCCCTGGAAGTATTTGGGCAGATCAAAGCATGAATCGGATTGAAATATGGTGGGACGCATCATGTCTACAATGCTGCCAAGGCTAACCCGGTCTGACTCTTTAAAGTCTTATATAAAGGGAATCTTTTGATCAAGATGAACAAAGCCAATTTAGGTTTGATCAGTGGTGCCAAATTCAGATATTTTTATTTTTCTTGAAAATCCTACTTGCGAACAAGTCCATTTTTGCAGTTTCTGAACCAAAATAGTTCAGTAAGGTTATCTAAATCCTAAAGATCAGAATTTATTTATTTTTTGTTAACTTTTAAACGTTTGAAGTGGGTGTAAACAATTATATTAAAATGGCTATAAACCTGAAATGTAATTAAAACCTTCAATAAATTAGTACTTGTATGAAAGAGGTCCATGTGGCCATACTAAATACATTTAATCAACACTTTGGTGTTTTAACAAAAACCAATAATTTGATTGACTTTAAAAATGGCATGTAGCAACTTTGCTCAATATGCTACTCATATATTTGAGGACATTGGCATATTAAAAAAAAACACAATTGACCAATGAATTTTGACAATGATTTTAATGATTGATTTAGATATTTTTTTCTAGTTTAAAATATTATTATTTTTTGTTTGTTTGTTTGTTTGTTTTATTGCTAAGCTACAAAAAAGGCAACTTTATTTTATACTGCATTAGTCAATACAAAGCAATGTTTCCTAGTTATTTTTAAATATTGTTAAATAAATTAGGAAGTACCTGTGGCAGCTATATATACCTTTGGCCTACTAGATTCAATCTAGATTGGTTTTTGGCTCTTCATAAGAAAAAGTCTGTGCACCCCTGATCTATAATAAAAGTCAACAGAGGATGATTAGATAGAAACACTCTGGGTGCATTTCCGTAAACCATCGTTAGCCAACTAAGGTCGCAAGTTTCATCATTTCAAACATAGTTTGTTGATTTAGTGTTTGAAGTTTTACTCTGAGTCTGTCTGATGTTTAACTGTGTTAGTAGTTTGAAGTAAACACAAAACATCCATTCATTCATTCATTCATTTTTGGCTTAGTCCCTTTATTAATCTGGGGTCGTCACTGCGGAATTAATTTTAACACAGCTGATTCCCTTCCATCTGCAACCCATCTCTGGAAAACACCCATACACACTCATTAACACTCATAGACTATGGACAATTTAGTTTACCCAATTCACCTGTATCGCATGCCTTTGGACTGTGGGGAAACCAGTGCACGCAGAGGAAACCCACGCGAATGCAGGGGGAACATGCAAACTCCACACAGAAAGGCTAACTGACCCAGCTGAGGCTCGAACCAGCGACCTTCTTGCTGTGAGGCGACAGCACTACCTACTGTGCCATTGCGCAGCACAAAGCATATATATCATATATATTTTTCATTTTGAACGACTTCACCTCTAGGACCACTGCTGTCAATTTAAAAGTTTGTTGAATTATGACATAATTTGATTCTTTGCTTTTTGTTTAACACATTTTGAACAGTTTAGGAAAGATATAGTCGGGAAATTTTAAAACAATTAATACAGACTGGCAAAGATAAATAGATTTACCTTTTGAACCTTCTATTAGATAATACTGCACTTTCCCCCTTCAAATTTGTGTTTTTTACAGAACATTTGAAAAAAAGAAATAACAAATAATATGTAGCCTGGTAATTAGCATCAATTCTTGCAACCACAAAATCCCTACAGTGTCTGTCCAACTAAGTGCTGCTTTCACTGAATTGCATCAAACTGTGGAGCTCATGTGGTGTGCATAAACGTCCAGCCTTTCACTCACGTCCACCTTGTGACGTTTGACAGAAAAGTTCAAAACATCTAAAAATGGCAAATCCATTATCTCAGCAGAGCACTTGCTTTTAGAGTACATGTTTTGCGCTTCCGCCATTAAATTAAAGCTGGAAGTTCAACAGGTTCTTTTCTACTTTTACTGTAATTGTAACACCTGCTGTGTACCAAGTCACACTGCCCCACACCAACAAACGGACTGAGGAATGTATAATAGCTGGTGGGCCACATAGGTGTTACCGTAAAGTGAAGGGGAAAGACTGAAAAAGGAGAAAGAAAAGGGCGTTCTTAGAGGAAGTGAAAGTGAGTGTTTGAGGTAATGAAGCAGAATAGCTTTGCGGTATGATTCAATGAGGTGGAATTGGCTGAGTATCAAACCCACACACTTGCATCTCTACCCTTCTCTGAAGAAGAACAAGTGGCCAAGTCTGTGAGAAAAATGGCACCTGTCATTAAAAGTGACATAAGGCTGCCCTGCTACAGTCTGCAGTGACACTGGGATCCATCCAGGCAGATCGGGCACAGCGCAGTCACTTTAAACAACAACCTCCAATTTTAGAACTGAACAGCGTGGCCTTCAAGGGACAGATCATGCAAAAAACACAGACCCCTGTCATCATTTATTCAGTCTCATGTTATTCCAAACCTGTTTGACTTGCTTTATTTAGTAAGTAAAGCATGCAAGATGTTATAGCTGGCCAAATATTTGCATTTATTTATTTGTTTGATTGATTGATTGATTGATTGATTGATTGATTGATTGATTGATTGATTGATTGATTGATTGAAATTTTAGATTTTTGTTATGTGCAAATAGCAAACTTTGGAAGGGCTATCATGTGTCAAAAATTCAATTCTTCAAACAGAAAGCTTTTCTGTCATTTGGCATTTCAATTTTTGCACCACATTATTCAGAAAATAAATTGCAAGATGATTATAAGCCAAAACACCGAAACCGTGTGTGGTTTCAAGCTAACAAACATAAATAAATAAATAAATAAATAAATAAATAAATAAATAAATACATTAATAAATAAATAAATAAATATTTCCCAGAGATGGGTTGCAGCTAGAAGGGCATTTGCTGCGTAAAACATGAGTTGGCATTTCAGTCAGCTGTGGCGACCCCAGATTAATAAAGGGACTAGGCTGAAAATAAATAAATAAATAAATAAATAAATAAATAAATAAATAAGCAGGCGTATAGAAATTATATTTCATCATTTCATTCGGAAATTATGTTAATAATTAGAAATCCTATTTTAACTAGTAAACTAAATATTTACAAATTTAAAAACTTTTTTTTTTCTATTCCACAGTTATCACCTTGCATTTTGCCATATTTAGCAGTATAAACAGGAATTATTATGGAATTCACTATAATAATATTGGGCAACAAAATATCATTATTAATTCATTTTCCCTTGCCTTAGTCCCTTTGTTTATTAGGGGTTGCCACAGCGGAATGAACTGCCAAATTATCCAGTATGTGTGATGATGGTGGTGGTGACGACATGGAGACAGATTAGATCCAAGTGCAAGAAGTTTAATAGTTCTCAGCAAACAAATCACAAAGCTGAATCGTAGTCGGTTAAGCATGCAAGATTCAGAGTAACCAGGGATAGGCATTAAAATGTTTTAATATAATATAATATAAAAAAGTTGTAAATATAAATCAAAGTATGAGTAAAAAGTAGATCTTTAAAAAGCATTCAACATTATTGACTATTAGGCTGTAAAAAGCTGATGCATTTACATGTAATTTGTGTATGTGTGTAAACGTAACATTCTGTTGTGAATTTAGTTATTGCTCAGCAGGCACACAATGTCATAAGATGCTAATATTAGGTTAGATTTATTAGGTTGTGATGTCAGGTGAACAAAATTCAATGTCTAGCCAGCGTCTCTAAGGACAATCTTATTTTGAGGTCCAATAAGGACTTCAAATGATGCTTATATTAGGTTATGTTAGAAAGTGACTAAAATCCAACTTCAAGCTAGCATCTTAAACCAATGTCATATTGACATCAAAAAATGACATTTATTCTTCAGGTATGGTAACCAAAATCCAACATCTGATAGATGCCATAGTGGTAACATACACTACATCATTAGATGTTGATATTTATTTGACTTTAGGTTGGATGTTTTCTAAACCTCATAGACAAGAAAAAAATAAGTTGTGACTGCAGGTTATCGGAAAATAGCGAAGTAAAAGTACCAATACAGCACTTAGAAATTACTTTCCCCAAAGTACAAAGTGCACATTTTTAAAAGTGCTTGGTAAATTACAATTCCTGAAAAACTACTTAATTACAGTAGTATGAGTATTTATGTAGTTTGTTACTTTACACCACAGGTTATTTGTCATGCTTAGCCCAGTTAGTTGCCCTGGTGAGTCATTGTATCCTCCCCTTGTTATCGCATCTGCTTGATTAGCCTAATTGCTGTCACCTGCATAAATAGCCCTTGTGTTTCAGTGAGTGTTTGTCATTTGCTCTCTCTTGGTTGTAGGCCTGGTTTTTTTTGTGTGGCTCTTTTGTTGCCATGTCTTTCGTTTTATTTTCAATAAACATTTTCCTCATGGACCATTCTTCATGACACTAATGCTAGATGGAACCTTATTATAAAAGGCTGCAAATAAGTTAACATAATTTTTTAAAATTTAATTAATATATGTAAAATTGAGGAAGTACAGTGGCTCAGTGGTTAGCACTGTCGCCTCACAGCAAGAAGATCACTGGCTAGAGTCCTGGCTGGGCCAGTTGGCATTTCTGTGTGGAGTTTTCATGTTCTAGCCATGTTGGCATGGGTTTCCTCCGGGTTCTCCAATTTCCACCACAGTCCAAAAGCATGCATTATGGGAGAATTTCATAAACTAAATTGGTTGTAGTGTATGAGTTTGAGAGTGTATGGGTGTTTCCCATTAATGGGTTTTGGCTGGAAGTGCATCTGCTATGTAAAACATATGCTGACATAGTTGGTGGTTCATAGTTTGTGACCCCTGTTAAATAAGGGACATTTTGGCTTTATGGGAAGCTGTAGGAAAATTAATGAATGAATGTAAAAGTGAAAATGCTCACTTTCAGCTTTTTTTTTTTTTTTTTTTTTTGTTCTTACAATAAAAGCAGAGAAGCTTAAAATGAGGGTGAGTAAATGATAATTAATAAAGGATGTATTTCGTTATACTTAAGTGATATAGTTGAGTAAGTTTAAGTGACTCAGACAAGGTAAGTGATACAACATTCTTAAACAAATCATATTTGATTGTCATCATCTATGGCTTAACTTGAACTAAAGCCAAGAGTTTAATTTATGTTCAATTAAAGACTGCACATCTTTCTTCTGCAAATATGCAATTAAACTGCATATCATAGTATTCATAATATAAATCTCCACCGAGAAAGAAAAAAAAAAGCCAGTTTTATATTTTCTTTCTTAATTTATGATAAGCCATTGGCAAAAACAACTGTGTGGCTGGTAATGATTTTCTCCCTTGATTTATTCAATTGCGTTTAATCTCACATATCCTATAAATTCCATGACTGTTAAAATAGAGACGGCATCTTTTTTCTTTGATGTTCTGAGGCAGTATTGCTTAACTTCAGAATTAATACATTAATAATACTTCCTTGGCTTTAAACATTAAAAAGGTACCTCTTGCTGAAGGTCTTTGATGATTTTCGTTTTCTTTTCCATCTCCATCTTTAAGAACTTTATCTGCATGGAAAAAAGAAAGCATAATAAAGCCTTAGTGACATTTTGTACAGGAAAATAAGCAATAAACTGGGCATGATTTTTAACTTGATTTATAGAAAAAAATGTTTTTAAATACTTTAAAAGTGTAAAGTTGTGTGCATTGCAATATTTTAAGCAAAACTGTGCCATACTCTTCTAATTTAACCTTCACACTCTGCTCTTAAGCCGTAGTCATACTGCACTTTTCACCCCATAGACTTCCATTCATTCAGCAGACCGGAAATGCAAGCTTGTCCAAAAAGTTTAGTATGTTGCTGTGTAGCAAAGTTCAATTTCAAAATTCCAAAAATTGAATTCCAGTAGAGGTTTAGTGAGCACTTGGTCTATATATATATATGATATATATCTATATATATATATATATATATATATATTGGTCTATATATATATATTGGTCTATATATATATATGATATAACCTATATATATATTATAACCTATTACCTTATTAAAATAATGGCTGTTTATTAGTACTCAAAGAGGCAATAACCTTAATAACTATTAGTAAGTATTTAGTATATTATTAAGTGCTGCTTATAAATAGTTATTAAGGTAGTAGTTGGGTTTAGGTATGAGGTAATATTATGAATGTAGAATATGATCATGCAAAATATGTACTGTACTAATAAACAAATAAATTTAGTTTTAATTATAGGCATGTAATAAAGAGAATCCTTCCTGAGTAAAGTGTTTAAATATATAAATAAAAACATTGTATATGAATTATTTCTGACCTGACAATACTGAGAGTACATTTATATATACTGTATGACTGTATTTGAAAGCAGACAAAAAATATATATTATTTTTGTTTGTTTATTTGTTTGTTTGTTTGTTTCTTTCTAATATGATTTATTTGATAATTGTGCTGTGAATCTTTTAAATCTACTTTATTTATTTTTTAGAGAGCTGATTTAGGGGTTTTCCCAGATTGAATACAGAAAGAAAGAATGAAACCGAATAACAAGTGTATTTCAGACCTTACTGTATATTCAATGTTTATAACAGCAATGCAAATTCATGAAAACCTTTACCCCTGGTGAACTGAACTCAAATGAAAAGAAAACCATATAAAAAAAATATTCCAACACGACCTATATGGAATACAAATGCAGGAGTGAAGGTTTCCCAAAACAATCCCGAGTGTGGAACAAAACAGCCAAAAAAGAATCAGAAGTGTTTACAGCCCTGAGGGTGAACCGCAACACCAATCAAATAGAACGTTCCACTATTGCTCCTTATTCCTTATTCACCAGCTCAGCCCTGAATGTCAAACTTCCTCAACTCTCTCTCTTGCTCTCTCTCTCAGTCTCTCTCTCTCTCTCTCTCTCTCTCTCTCTCTCTCTCTCTCTCTCTCTTGCCTCCAGTCTTTGCAGACACTGACAAAAAATAACAACACATCTAAATACAGAGGTCGAGCAGCTGTGCGTTTCCAGCAGACCTGCGGGTCTATTCAGTCTGATTAGCACTTTAATTGAATTCAGCCCAACTTCACATATTGATATACTGCAGCCAATGCATACATATTTTTTGCAATCTTGGTTTGTGGATTACAACAGAGTGGTGTCTTGATTCTCATTTCCTAGTTTCATGCGGCTTTTGTTTGTAAACTATACAGTATATGCATCCTGAGTGTAATTTTTGGGTGTCTACACTAAAATATTTTTATTTGTCGAAAACTTCAAAGTTTTATGCTGTGATTTTTCAAAATAATTTTAGGAAAGGTAATTGAACGTAAATATACCAATATTTCCACACTTATAATAGGACTGATTAGCAGTATTAAAGCAATTGTTTTAACCATCAGTTATAACATTTCAATTCAAATCCTTAAATTTGACCCTGAACTAAAAAATCCCTCATAAGTGAAGATTTGTGAAAATTGAGATTGATTCTATTGATATGTGGTTTATTAGGATAGAACAATATTTTGCTGAGATAATACTTCGAATAACTGGAATCTGATGATTATAAAAGTTATAACACTGAAAAAATAAAACTGCTTTTATAATTGTCCAAATTTTATTCTTAGCAATGCATATTAATTTTCAAACAATTAGGTTTGCCACATTAAAAATCAAAAAATGAGCAATAGCTAAAAATCGATTGCATGGTTAAAAATTATAGTTTTTTTTTTTTTTAAGCCAGAATTGATTATAATATTAAGCAAAGATTATGTTCTATGAAGATATTTTGTTAATGTCCTACTGTAAATATATCAGCACTCAAATTAGTTGCTTAGCAACTTCAAAACGTTTGAACGTTTGTCATTCATTCATTTGTTCATTCATTCATTTATTCATTTATTTATTATTTAACCCTCAGACTCCACATTTTCAAATAGTTTTGTCTCAATCAAATATTGTAATTAACAAGCAATACATCAATGGAAAGCAGTTTATTGGTCCAAGTAGACTGAAGTAATGGATTCTGAATATTAAGTTTGTCACATGCCATGAGTCTTGAATGCCAATTTAAACCTATTGAAATATAATAATAATAATAATAATAATAATAATAATAATAATAATAATAATAATAATAATAATAATAATAACACTATATATATATATATATATATATATATATATATATATATATATATATATATATATATATATATATATATATATTTATTTATTTTTTCCTTGCAAGGGCATCCACAGCGTCAAACTTGTGCTAGATAAGTTAGTGGTTCATTTCGCTGTGGCTACCCCAGTTAAAGAAAAGCTAAATTGAGAAACAGGATTATACATCTGATATGAAAGGAGTCCCTACAGTGGCATTTGCCAAAAAAAAAAAGGATTAATGAAGACTTTTGCATTTGTTATGTATCCTGTGTGCACGACATAAATATTGCATGCACTCAACATAATTAGCACCTGTGTATGGCATAAACAAACATATCACCTGTGCACAACATGCACTGCATGCGGACAACATAGACATACATATCGCGTGCACATGTATGCAGCCTTGTAATTAGTAACTTTTTTTAAATTTTGTATTATTATTTTTAGCATAATGACTTGAATACACCAAGCTTAAATCTTAGATGAAGTCACACAACGATTGGACTGCTTCTACTTGTTTCCAATATGATGCAAGGATAAATGAAGAACAGGTTCTTTGTTTGACTAAAGTGTTTCCTTAAAGGCCCGTGCACATCGAGACGTTATTTGCTCGCGTTTTCCATCAACTTTTAGTGCCTCGTGACTAAATAAAGGGCGTCAATGTGATTGTGCACACCAACGCGCAAAACACCAGGCGCAAAAGCTCCATTAAAAAAAAAAAAAAACGCCTCATGCTCGTTTTTTTATTTGACACGCTGCGTTAAAACCTTCTCCACCAAACAGGGAGGCACTTTTGTTCACGTGCACAGAGCTGCTGCAGTTACTGTAAACAGCACTTGGAGGCGCTCAAGTGCAAAACTGTCAATGCAAGCGCAAATTAAAGAAGATGCCCAGAGATTATATAAACGTGGATCTGCTTATTGCTCTGTGAACAATAATAATTTTTTCATCGCTAGAGCAGGAGCTGCTATTTAAATAATCTATGCTTGTTCGATTCACCAGAAACTTTAACAACAAGCGTGTGAACTTCCTCTCTTCCTCTTCTTCTGTGTTACAAGCGGGTTTCGGAAGCTCAAAGTTGAGTAGCGCCATCTAACTTCAAGGAGTGATTTTGCGTACTCTTCTGCTTGATGCCAGTGAAAATCGATTAAGTTTAAATGCAGAAAAACGTCTCGTAAAACACTGATGATAAACACAAATGAAAAGCGTCCCGGTGTGTATGAGCCTTTACTCATCATAGTTTTATGAATTTAAGAAGCAGAAAATATTGTCTTATTTAGTCTAGGATTTGCCTAGGAAAACTCTCTAAAACAGCCTTTGCATTAGGCTTATTTTTTTTTTATTAAGCTCCATTCACACTTACAGTGCTTTTGTTGCCACATGTTACCAAGATATCTTACTGCAATGGCAAAAACCATCCACTGTTCTCAATTGATTGTTCACATTAAACAATTTATGAAGCAGTTCCCCTCAAATGTTTGTTTTTGGCAGCAAGAAAACCAATTCATATAATACAAAAGGGAGTAAACATCATTCAAAAATGTAACTAGGCAACTGGAATGCCCACTTACGACCTAACCATCAGCCAGTGCCGACAAGCAGCGATAAAGTTGCTAGCAGTCTACATGGGACTTAAGCACTGTGTTCAAGGTCAAGAAAAACAAAGCCCACATAACTAACTTCATAACATGACATATTTATAAGTAACTTGCTTACTGTGTACAAATTTATACAAACAATACACAACTTGCTCATACAAGTTAGACACATACTAATGTCAAACAAACAAGTCACATTGCTTCAAGATTGGCTGAAATTCACATAAACATAACCGCTTTTAGGCTTGTTGGTAAAATATTATTCATATAATCACAAGTAAGATTGCAAAGCCGTACTTCCATTACATCTAAACCTTTAAGAGTCAAGAAACATATACATGCAATACAAATTAATTCTAAGATTTTCAAAATGCATCACTATACTGTTGTGTTGTGTTCATGTAGTTGTTGTGTCATGTAATATAACATGTGTTTGTTCCATGTGCTTCAATTTGTTTATATCATGTGACTCCTTTGTTCTGTTTTCCCGCCGTTTGTTTATGTTTATTAGTTCCACCTGTGTCACGCACCAGTTTGATCACATCTTGTATATTTATATCCCTGAGTTCAGTTTATTCTTTGTCTGATATTGTATTGTAACAAATCCTTGTCCTGCCTGTGGTTTGATGTTTCCAGTTCCTGTTGTGATTGCTATTGTGTAAATTAATGTGTTATTTATAATTCCTGTTTGTGAGTGAGTCTACTCACTCTAGACTCACTCTAGATTCAGAACCTAGTATTTAACTGCAGACAGTGATAAAAGCTTTGAGATATCCATCCTCTGCTTGCATCCACTTCCTTACAAATACCACTTAAACCTAAAATAGATATTAATGTGAGTGTTTCAGTGGTTAACAACTAGCCTAGAGCAACATTTGCTGGTCAATTCGGAGTTGATTCAAGAGAAAATAGTGATGCATTTTGAATCTTCCTTTAAGTTTTTGTCACAGCTCTAAATACATAAATTATTACTAGACAATAAATTGAGCTCTTATATGAAGACACACAATCAGTCTGTGCAAGAAACAGAACATTATTTACAAGATTATTAATCTGTAAAAAGCGTTTAGTTACTTTAAAAGGTGAGTTAACCTATTGTACATTGGAATTGTTTAAATTGGCTTACCTTTTTTAATCTTTGCCATTTTTTTATTTTTTTTTATTTTAAAGGATAAAGTATTTTTAAGGCTTGGTTGTCTTTATAATATGCAAAGCAATGTGTGCTCATGCTTCATTTGTAGAAAATCATGTTATTTTTCATATATCATATATACTGCTATTCAGCTAACATGAAAATGACATATTTCCTAGTTCCTCTGAAAGGGCCGCCCTCAAGAGGCTCTGATTGGTCAGCTAACATGTACTGTGATTTGTAGATTGACTCCATGCGCTTTTGCACTGTGTAAATACCGTCAGTCAGAGTAGCTGTTGAGCATATCAGTTTGAGCCTAAATCAGACAGAGGCTGAAAAGGACACAGACACTTTAAAATAACATCTGACAAATGTCTTTCACATATATTTGGAATAAGCATGTGTAAGTAAAACATTCACATATCTTTTGCAAGTTTGTTGTTTGAGATGTAGAACACAGGGAAAGCGGCTGCATAGAGAGACACTGCTGAGATGCTGAAGGGTATGGCTGTTTACAGGAGTTTGACAGATAAATACAAATTTGTACCTAAATTGTAGGAAGTTGTTTACATCCTTGTATACATCCTTGCTACAACATACCATTAACGCTAGGAACTGTGCATGGTGTTCAATTTTAACAAATAAAAATATCAGGTTGGGGCTCACAATCCTCAGGTTCGTCTATTATGGTTGGAGCTGCTTCTCCAACCTTAATAGGAGCTTCTAGCTAAATCAAGCACTGAACTGGAAGAGATTCTGGAAGCTGTCAAATGCTAACTATTTATTTTTTAAATAATTCTCTTGAACATTATTAAAATTAAATTGTAACCACTCTTCTCTTTGTGTCATGTCCTCTGGAAGCCCAAATACAGAAACAGAACAAGCTCTTTGGAAATAGCAGTGTATGGACAGCATTTTAGCTTTCTGTGCTATAACATTATAGCGTCTCTGGCCACGCCCCTTTGCTACACAAGGGTGTATGCGCATGGTAAATGCAGGTAACCTGAAGTGTTTGTGATCCCACTAGCCTGGACATACTTTTTTTGTTGTCCCCAAACTTTGTTTGCTACTCAGTAAAAGCCAATAGCTACGTCCCAAATCGCATACTTATGCACTATTCTATGCCATTTTGTAGTATAAATAGTGTAAGTAGTGCGTTCACACTGAAAACTCTAAAAATAATAAGTGCACTTTAATTACCCGGATGATGCACTCATTCAGCCGCTAAAATGAAGTGTGTAATGATGGACACTTCACGCACTCAACGACCGCAGGTTTGCTTACATAGCGGAAGGGGCGGAGCTATCGGACGCACATGTTGAATAACTTTATTTAATTTGGATGGTGAAAGCAAAATTCTTTTACGAGAGTGATTATAGCGCCTCCCGATAGTGATTGCGGCAACACTCACGGCAGGTATTATTTGATAATTCGGCCGTTTACTTCACTGATTTGGCAACCGTCAAACGTCATCAGGGAAACGGTTTAAATTTCCGCTTAGTAAAAAAAACATTAGTGTGCCATTTGGGATGCCACTACATACATATACTACCCTGTTGAGTGTGTAAGTGCATAAGTACATAGTGCATGAGTGCATAGTGTAGAGTGTGCCATTTGGGACGCAGCTAATGTCTCCTTTGCATTCAACTTTGAGCGTATTACATTCAGAGATGTTGTTTATGTTCACAGAGCCACAGTACACATAAACCAGAGTTAAAAATATTATATCATAGTAGACCACCCCTTTAAGGCAATAGGTTTTCTTAAAAAATAAATAAATAAATAAATAAATAAAAATCCAAGATAACTAATCTTTTTTTTTTTTTTTTTTTTTAACATTATACTTTTTATCGACCACCCATCAAATTTTCCTGAGTGTATTCACAATATGAGCTTGAGATGTGTTTACTACAGTGAGGGAGAATGTGTGTTATATTGTTCATCAAATGGTATTCATTTTAATACTGGAGGCTAAGATTACATTCGTGCGATCAAACTGCAAGACTGACTACAGTTGTGGATTTGTTGTAATTAAAGCACCTTATAAGACATCAGTCAGAAGCCATGGGTATTCATTTTGTTTTGACTGTATGTTTTTATTTACTGCTTACAGATAAATCCCTTTATGAATCACGCAGGACCAGGATCTTGTATTCGGAGTATTACAGACTGTTAGGAAACCCAATCTTATATAAGACATTTCTTTGAGTGAATTTAGCCAAATCATTTTGATGACAGACTTTGGCTCAAGCATTTCTGAAAGACTTAAACAACATTGGAGATGGTGTGTATTCAGATTGGTCTCCTGGTTAAAATGAGTTCATGCCATGTCTTAATTACTGTAATTATGAGACTCCAACTTGTGAAAAGAGTTCAGACACTCGTGTAATTTGTAATTACAACTAATAAACTGGGAATTTCTCAGAGCTCCGACTTGCAGAGCTCTTACAGTTGCAGATTAAAGCTGAACATGCCATGTCTATACAATTTTAATCACAAGTTTCCAAATTGTCACATCGTTTTAGAACTTGTAATTACAGTTCGTCTTTTGCTTTTCATTGTAAAATGACAGCAATGATGAAATAAATGTAGACCTACCATATGGATCAACAGAGGTGGTCATTTTAACATTCAGATGTCAGATTTGTAAATTTAATTACTTTAACATAAAACCCATATAACTATAATACCCTGACTTTACTTAAATGTGTGTATATTTTATGCTAACATTGTCATTTTATTAAAATTATTTAAAAATACACACAAAAGTGTTCCTGGGTATTCCTATCTCGATGGCCATAACTGTCATATTGACAACATGCATTTTAGCATCCAGTACACAACTTAAAGGTGCAGCAGGTGATTG
This sequence comes from Danio rerio, assembly GCF_052040795.2. Classification (NCBI taxonomy): domain Eukaryota; kingdom Metazoa; phylum Chordata; class Actinopteri; order Cypriniformes; family Danionidae; genus Danio; species Danio rerio. The sequence goes on from NC_141038.1 coordinate 40,966,885, forward strand.
TCTTCAGAAACATTTATTTGTTTTTCTAGTTGAAAGTCTCTTCACAGTCCAATTGTAATGATTAAAGTGAATGATCTAAATGTGTTTATATGTATTTTTATAGTCGGGGCATCCAACATTATGCACAAAAACACAGCTAAAGAGAGCATGGTGAAAAACTCATGACATTATTATTTTTTTCAATTTATTGTTATTTTAGAAGAACTATGCTTTCCACAAGCTAAACCATTCTCTCAGTTCATGAATTTTGATTATGCAATTTTAATAAGATAATATGAACTTTATTCCGCTTAGCAAAACAGTTTAGTCTCAGCATAATGCTAACAGCTCAACATAATAGCTAGATTATATAAAGGTTGTCATAAAAAGACACAAAAGGTCACAGCTCGTTGGGCCGTTTCAACAGAAGTGTAAAATGTTAACATTGCCTGAGCCTAACGGGCACATTGTTGCAGCTTGTGAATATATCTGGGGTTGTGAATCGGCTTTGCTATCTGTAATTGGTGTCAATTGGTGGTGAACTGTTCACAGAATGGAAAGAATGGCTGGAGCTGGCAAAATGCTAATTCTCCGAGATTCATTCTCATTCTGAACACGAGCCGCTGTGTCTCTTTCCCCCGCAGTACTGCACGCAGCCACACACAGAGATGAAACAAGAAAAGTTGCATGCCGATAATTGTGTATCTCCTCCAGAGTCAGCAAGGTGCTTCCCACAGTTTTCCATAATTACTGTAACATAACTCTTCCAGAACGAAAGGTAAATGCCTAAAATAGAATAGACTCGCTCCGGCCCTTACACGCCGTCTCAGTGACTTTAATGAGGATTCCAGCTTTTTCCTGGTAATTAGTTTCGATGGGGTGAGCAAAGAGAGTGCAGCGGTGACACAGCAGAATGAAGCCAACATTCTACATGGAGGAAATGGGATGTTTAACATGCTTTAATAGAGCAGTAACTAAACCTAGAAAGAAGAAATAAATAAAAATAGAAAATAAAGAAAAAATATATTCTGGACTGATCTACTTAAGACAGATTTTTCCTGTAGGCGGATTTATTTTTATTTTACTGTAATGCCTTTTTTTTATATTTTTTTTTTTCAAATGTACTTTTTTATTTTTCTATAATTTATTTTGTATATTAAGTTGATGAAAAATAACGTTGACAGCATTGCACTAGTCTTGTGAAGTATACACACAGTTATCTTCATTTTTGGAAATCTGCCCTCTAAAAAATACTGTTATACAAAACAAAACAAAAAGTAACGCACCAATTTGCATTAACATATAATTTCGACAACATCTAACTTCAATTATCTGAAGTTCAGATAACAAACTTCATCATGTTAGCCAAATGTTTTCCTCTTCAATCAGAGACATTTTACATAGTAAAAACCTCAAATTTCTAAGTCCAGTACTCAAAAAAAAAAAAAAAAGTGGTTTCAATTAGGTTTATTTTTTATTAAAATTGAAAACAAACCCAGTGTTATGTACACTCAATATATATATATATATATATATATATATATATATATATATATATATATATATATATATATATATATATATATATATATATATATATGACCAATATTAAACGAGTAGCAGTGCAATATGGCTGTATATCGGCACTGGTGGGAGGCGTGCATTGCCTTAGTGCCCCCACCAGTGCCGATATACAGCCATATTGCACTGCTACGAGTGTGATATTGCATTTATACAACAGTTTGATGGCATAATTGTGTATATAAAAACAAAATCAAACATGGAGAGTCTCAAAAACACTTTTGTATGAGGAACTACTTTCTTCCGGATTCAAATCATAATCTGACAGTTAAACAGCTGAGCAAGCATCTTTTAAACTTTAAATCTGTAGTGTCTGCTTTTTGCTGGCTGTATGTGGGCGGAGTAATTCACAAAGGGTAAAGAGCCTGTACGGGTGCTGATATTACTTAAATATATCAGGGCTATCAGCCAATCAGATTCGAGAACCAGACAGAACTGTTGTATGTATATATATTTGCTTGTTCTAAATTCTTTAATAAAATAATAAAATAAGCTGGTTCAACACAGTTCTTGAGATTTTATTGGGACATATATATATATATATATATATATATATATATATATATATATGGGGAATTTAAGATTTTCTGAATTTGTTAAGATCTTACTTTTTCCTAACAACACAGACTTAATACATTTTTACTCAAGATTTCATGTTAAACACTAATTAAACAACCTCTCATTATTGTGAATTGACATGTTTATAAATAAATAAACAAAGTAATAAACGGATGATTGTAACTGATTAATCCCCTATGAACAAGTAAACTGCATGGATTTGTGAGTAATCACATAAATGGCAAAATGCCACAGCCTATTATCATTAGTATTTTGACCCATGCATTCCCCAAAAGCCAAGTTAATGTGATTAGCTGTTTGAGCCGATTGTATTTGTATAGTTTAACACATCAGTTTAAAGGGTCTCACAGTGGCCTGCTGTTTCTCTGCACGCTCAGCTGCATCATCCAGTTGTTTCTGCAGAGCTGCCTGGAGTGACTTCATCTCATCCCTGTGAATGAGAGAGAAAAACAAATGGAAAACAGTGAGTGAGAGAGCACAGGGGAATAGTGAACACAATGACCACTCTAGGGCCTACTTTTATCTTAAATGTCTCATATACACATTCTAAACCACACATACTGTCATCCCATTTCTGAACGTGAGCACAACAAAAGATTCACCATATAAACCTGAGTATAAATGACTACATATGCATTAAAATAAATAATAATAAAATAAAAAAGTGATAAGGATAATGATGCTTAGTAATGTCAATGTGTATTTTTTTTTTACCAAATATTATGATATCTTTGAAATAATTTGTCATGTTTGGGCATTCAGGAAAGATTAAGTAACTGTAGGGTCTGTACTCACAACAGCAACAAAATAATGTGCTAAATTGTTTATTAAACATACAGGGCTCTATTTTGACGATCCATGCGCAAAGTGCAAAGCGCAGGACGCAAACGTATTAAGGGTGTGTCAGAGTCCACTTTTGCTAATATAAGGATGGAAAAATCTGCTTGTGCCCCATGTGGTGTAAAACCTGACAGGTGGGTAAATCTGAGCTTGTTTTTAATAAAACAAATAAAAATATGCATATAACAAATAATACTGCTAATAATAAAAACATCACACAAAAGCAAATTGTTATGAATAAACTGAAAAAGCCCCCCCGAGATGAAGAAGGCATGACAGTATGGTTATTATATTCATGTAGGCTAGAAAATAATATGTTTTGTAATATTTTAATCCCTTATATTTATATAATATATTTCCTTATTATATCCTATTTATGTCCTTAACATTTTCATTCTTTTTCATATGTAAAGATACTTGTGTATTTCTGTGCATCCTGTTTGTATTAAGCAATGTGTAAGCGAGGCACATAACTAACGCGCTCTGCGCTGGACAATAGACCAGCTTTGTTCTGGTCTGTAAACAGTCTATTAAAGATTCTCAAAATAGCAACGCGCCAGCAATGCGCCACAACACGCCTCCTTTTTTAGACTAGAACGCCTATGGGCGCACATATGAGCGCAAATGCATTTTGCTATTTAAACACAGTGGAGCAAAACGTCAAAACGACTCTTGCGCCAAGCTGAAACAAGCAAACAACAATTGTGTCGCGCTTTGCACCTCATTGTGCCGGATGTATGATAGGGCCCACAGATTTCTTATACTTATACATTAACTGCACCAGTAAAAAGATCTAAAACAAGTATCCTTTTCTGCTCGCCGATGCTGCATTTATTTGATCAAAAAGTCAATTTTGTGCAATATCATTTCCCTGTGAACTGTTTTTTATATTTATTTTTAAAATGCAATTTATTGATTTTGTGATTATAGACAGTATTGAGTTAATTTTTTTTGTCCAACTATTATGTCCAAAAAAGTAAGACTTTTTAAAACTGCTTTTATTCATCACAGACATGTTAAATCTGTCATAAATGTAAAGGCATGTATAATGTTACAAAAATGTTTAAAATGCTGATTTTTTTATACATTTCTAATTATCAATGATTTCTAAAAAGTACAGTATACAGTATTACTATATTCATTCATTTATTAATTTTCTTTTCAGCTTAGTCCCTTTATTAATCCAGGGTTGCCACAGTGGGATGATCTGCCAACTTATCCAGCACATGTTTTACATAGCGGATACCCTTCCAGCTGCAACCTATCTCTGGAAAACATCCATACACACTCATTTACTTATTAACTACGGACAACTTCGCCTACCTTATTCACCTATAGAGCAAGTCTTTGGACTGTGGGGGAAACCGGAGCATCCGGAGGAAACCCGTGGGGAGAACATACAAACTCCCCACAGAAATGCCAACTGACTCAGCAGAGGCTTGAACCAGCGACCTTCTTGCTGCGAGGTGACAGCACTACCTACTGCGCATTCGCATTGCTTAATATTACTATATATTATGCTAATTTAAGAAATTATAAATTTAATCAGCATATTAGAATAATTTCAAAATGTCCATCTGACATAAAAATTAGAAACATTTCACAATAAATATGTTTCATTATATTTTTTAACAAAAGCAGCTTAAAAAACAATGAGCAGAATAATGTTTACTAATTTTAATCAAATAGTCTGTCAAAGTTACCAATAGTAATTTAGTTTCATTTCTATAATAAATATGTAATATCAAATACGGTTTTGTCTAAATATTATGCTCATATTGTTCATATTAGCATAATTCTGCCCAAAGGCATAAAGCAGATAAAGCTTCAGTGTTATATATAGTATTATCACCATGGTGTGGATACATTGGTTGTTTAGAAAGTTACAAAAAAGAACCGTTTGCTTAAGTTATGCTCTGATCAAACTACTTGATCATCCATATTGTCATAATCTGACTTGAATTTAAACATTCTTTAAAGCCAGTTCGATTGTTGGTTGTTTATGTTAACAATTATACTGGAAGTGCTAAAAGCTGAAACATATGAGTATGATAAAGAAATTTATGTTTGATGTGTTTGGCCAATCAACACCCTCCACGCAGCTGGCCAATCAAAGCACTCTCAATCTGAGTGTGACGTGGCTGGGAATCGGCACCTCTAAGTCCGAGCCCATGGTGCTCCACCAGAAAAAGGTAGCTTGCCATCTGCTGGTTGGAGAAAAGTCCTTACCCAAGGTGGAGGAGTTCAAGTATCTTTTTTTTTTTTTTTTATGAGTGAGGGAAGGAAGGAACATGAGATTGACAGGCAGATTGGTGTAACGGCAGCAGGAATGCGGTTGATGTACTGGTCCGTTGTGGTAAAGAAGGAGCTGAGCCAAAAGGCAAAGCTCTCGATTTACCGGTCAATCTACGTTCCTACTCTCACCTATGGTCATAAGCTTTGGGTCATGACCGAAAGGACAAGATCTTGGATATAAGCGGCCAAAATATCTTTCCTTCACAGGATGGCAGGGTGCACCCTTATAGACAGGGTGAGGAGCTCTGTCTCCCCGGAGGAGCTCGGAGTAGAGCCGCTGCTCCTCCACATCGAGAGAAGTCAGCTGAGGTTGAAATGTGTCATCTGTTTCGGATGAGTACTACCTAGGGAGGTGTTCCAGGCATGTCCCACTGGGAGGAGGCCTCGGGGAAGACCCAGGACACGCTGAAGGGACTATGTCTCTCGGCTAGCCTGGGAATGCATCGGGATTCCCCCAGAGCAGCTTGAGGAAGTGTATGGGGAGAGGGAAGTCTGGGGTTCTCTTCTAAGACTGCTGCCCCTGGGACCCGGCCCCGGAAAAGCGGTAGAAAATAAATAAATGAATGAATGAATGAACCCGATAAACGAAATAAAGACTTTAAATCAATACATTACTGAGTGATAAAACAGTACACTGTATCGTATTATGTTTAAGATTTGCTCAAACTCTAAGTTATTTTGGTTTAAGAATGAGGAATTATGTGAATAGATCCTCTCAAATCCAAATTAATAAGGCTAAAATCTAATTTCAGCAATATTACATTTACTATAATTTGGGGATTGTTCCTCACTAAATGCTCTGCAGGATAACAAACAAACATTTTATTTGGCCATTCAAACAGTCTTGAGGAAAACAGACTATAATGAAATAAATAACTGGAGATAAATAAGCTAGAGGAGAGGGCATAACTGCTGTAAACTTTAACTTTTTGTCCCTGTGGTGAAAACTTACCAAACTTTGCATGCATATCTGTGGCTAATTGCATTCTCTGTAATTTTAGAATGGATGGGATGTATGGTTGCTAAGCAACTAGTAGATAAATTTGCAATATTCATAACATCGGCCCTACTACACTGTTTGAGCTCAAGACTTAATATTTCACATGAGACTCTCTTATCTCATGGTGAAAGGATTGCCTCAAGGACCAAGTTTTGGGATTAAGATGTTTTTTTTTTTTTTTTTTTTTTTTTTTTGACCAAAGATTGGAATGCTCATCCAATTGACCCAATGAGATTTTAACCTGCCATTTTGGGGAGTGGCTTTTATATGCTTGCAAAATCTATTTTCATAGATCTATGAACCAAAATGTTTGAGTGTCAGAGCAACTTAATCTTTACAAAAGGGCACTAAAGGTACATAACAGCCACAAGGGCTGTACTCAGGAGCACTTTCTAAATCATGAAATGACAAAAAGCACAGCCTAAACTTCTGTTGCCTTAATACACTTAGACATGTGAAGGTCACGTGACTACAAGACTGTATCAGGAACACCATTTGGGTCAAGGCCTACAGTAAGTCCATTTGGTTTTCTTTAGGATGTTTTCTTATTCCTGCTGGATTCCATTAATTGCTGCTGGCAGCTCCATTTCAATTTTATTTTTAGTTTAATGAGACAAAAGGGCTCACTACTTATCACTCATCAACTGGCTCATTTATAGCAGCTTGTGAATTATAATACAGAAAAATCAAACATAATAAACTAGCATGTTAGCAAAAGCGAGAATGCTTTCATTTCACACTATTATATTATTTATACAGACATTTTAGTAAAAGAAAGTTTATTAATTCATTCACTTTCTTTTCAGCTTATTCCCTTTGTTAATCTGGATTCGCCACAGCGGAATAAACTGCTAACTTATCCAGCATATGTTTTACGCAGCGGATGCCTTTCCAGCTGCAACCCATCACTGAGAAACATCTCATTCACACACATACACTACGGACAATTTTATCTTACCCAATTCACCTGTGCCGCATGTCTTTTGACTTATGAGGGAAACCGAAGCACCCGGAGGAAACGCACACGATCACGGGGAGAACATGCAAACTTTACACAGAAATGCCAACTGACCCAGCCAGGGCTTGAACCAGCGACCTTCTTGCTGTGAGGCGACATCACTACCAACTGTGCCACCGTGTCGGCAGTGAAAGAAAATGGAATTAATAATCAACATAATTCCAAAATTGTTCTGTATTTAATATATTTTGATTTGCAGAATCTCTCCAGCCGTCTATTTAGAGTTGTTCAGCCAAGACTCATTAGGAAAATGTGCCTGTGGAAAAATCTTTGCAAAATTACATCACAGTGGATATCACACATTTTAAGACACATGTTTCAGTGATATCATAAAGTGAGTTAATGTGCAAATGTGTGTTTAGTTTTAACAGGAACAGATTAGTGTGGATCTATTAATGCTTGATGCGACCCAAGCTCGTTGGAGATATGTGCCCAGGGCTAAACATTTGAGAACCGTAAAATATGCGCCCGGGGCTACACATGCTAGTGGTTTGTGCTTTGAAAAATGTACTAGAGACTGCTCTGTGCAGTTTTAACAATCTCATATATGCTGTTTCTCATAAATCCACCTGAGGCTGATGCAAACATTTCTGCCAAAGTAAATGTCCTTCTCGAGCAATTCAGTAAGAAAAGCCAAGTGTGTCAGCTTGGTGTGCGTGTATCAGCTGGCTATCGATTTCACAATCCGATACAATTACAAAACGATTCTTAACACTACAATTTTATATTTTAACCAGATTTAGAGTGTCTATGGTTATGTTTAATGTTTGGAATCTCTGTACTGGCATCATTAATATATACATAAATGCCAAATGTAATAACCCTTTTGTGACATACTTTTACTTGTATTTTCCAAGTGCTGTCTTAAGTAAAGTTTTTTTTCTTGAAACATTTTTAACACAAGTGTAAGGGACTGCACTGCCATGTCTAAAATGACTTAAATAGCCCTTCCCCTTCCCCATAAGCCTCCTTTCCACTGCACACAACAAACGACAATCGACAGAGCAGAAGTCTATCATTTCCAATGGAGAGTAGTGTATTATGTATGTAGAGTAGTCTGATCATATCCGTATACAGAAAATTCGGATCCGAGTTGAGCTGCAGATCCGTTGAAATATTTTACCTCCTGTGACTAGACCGTATGCGACTGGCCGATCGGATGTGATCTATTCCAGTGTTGTTCAAGCAGGTCCATGTGCGCAAGATGAGAAATAGTAGTTTATTTGGTTATTTTTTAAATCAAAAAAATGTCTATATTAAAAAAAACCATTTCTATTCATAAATGTAAGTAATAAAAATATATATTTTTTGTTGTCTCCACATTCTCTCCAATCATTTTAGCGGGTCTATGAGTTTCTAGTATTTATTCATTTATTCAACCATGATGAACACACAGAGAATATAGGCTTTTGCTTTTATTTCGGACACTGCAAGAACAGCTTCTCTCACATGGTGCACGTCAGAACTGAAAATTCTGTGCGACTGCCACAAGGGGGTCTAACCCGACAGTGTCCAATTGTTGTATGCAGTGGAAAGGCGGCTATACCCTTAGCCCTATGACTTCAAGCTAAAGAGAATTGAGACACCCCTACCCCTTCACGTGAACGTTGTCTTAATTCCTTTTAGCTTGAAGGCATACGGCTAAGGGGAAGGGGTAGATACTCCTTCGAACTGAGATTTTTCACGACCACACTCAACTAAGGGGTAAGAAAATTTTCGAGAATACTCCAGTCACATATCAACCTATTATCTACAGTCTATGGTCAGGGCAAGCAGAGATGCCTATCCTCTGATTTGTGTGGTTTGGCCTATTAATAACTTTATAGATGTCTGACACAGTGGTTTTTCACTGTGCTGCATCATATTCGATGTTCTGTTAATTTAAGTGAGCATCTTTTTGCAGTATTCGCACAATGTTTGTGTTTGTTTGGCACACCTCACCACTGTTATTTTACTCTGCTGCCCCACCTCTTGCTTAATGCTGATGTGCGGGTAAAGTGAGTTTGCGCCTGGAAACACAGTTCCCACTCTGTTCAAAACATGTATTGTGATTCATTCAACATCTTTACTGGTTTGAATCATCACATATTTTAATAGATTTTCCGCCTCACTGTGAATCGTTATATTCCTAGTGTCCTAGGTTACCTAGTTTATGGAACTAGTTTCATGAGACTCCGCAGAACTCTGTGTCTCAAGTCCGTCATTGTATATGATGAGCTACCAAGCAAATTGGTCATGCCCAAAAAGTCATTCATAAATGTAAGCAGTCAGCGGTAGAATGAAAAAGAACAGAGATCATCATCTGCATCATATTGTAGTGTCCGTTTTACAAACAAAATGCAGATTTAACATTAATGTAAAGCACACTGGTTAATGATGTAAAAAAAAAAAACATTTAACATCAAGAGCCTAAAATGATCATCATTAAATTTTCAATAACATCTAAACCTCAGTCAAAACCAATCAGAATGATTGTACCTCTAAAAATAATTGATTGTAATCTCTAAAAAACAACGTCAAAATGAAGTTAGTCACTTTTAGCATGTTGATTTCAGCCCCTGTCTTTGATTGAAAGAAGTCAAGTTGGACACAACTTTACTTCACTGGATCAATATTCCCACAATACAAACAATCACAAACATTATAGACCTTTTTCATGGCTGCTGCATGGAGGGCGCCATAGCGACCAGCGTTTTCCGGTAGAATGCTAAAAACTTCCGTTTACAGCGTGTACAACTGGTGATTTGCGCTCCAAAAATGGGTTTCAATAACGTTTTTAATAGATAACAGAGTGTTTTTGTGACACACAACTTAGAAATGTGTCTGTTAAAGCCGTTATAATCTGACACATGTGGTTCAAGCGCGTCTGAAATACGAGAAAAACATTCTTGTAGTTAACGTGTCTGCCGTCAGAAATCGTGTGTGTTCCCGGCCTGTCAGCTGTTAGCTCAACGGCTCTTTAACACAAACACACACGCACAGAGAGAGAGAGAGAGAGAGAGAGAGAGAGAAACCAGAGTACTGGCATGAAACTTAACAGGTATGAAAGTCGTGCAATTTACAAAGATGACCAATAAAAGTCTGTTATTGATACTGTGCGGGCAGATTTGCTGTTCATTCTAATCGCGAGCCGTTTGTGTTTTATTTCGTGTGTTGTTTTTACCACGGTTTGTGTTTTTCTGTCATTTTGAAATGACAGTAGCCTATATTTTCACTTTGTCACAGTTATTAAATCAGTGTTTCAGTGGCACAGTACAGGCTACGTGTGCGTGTCAAACATTTTGGTGAATTACATTTGTTTGGGCTGGTTATATATTTGAAATAAAAGAAAATGTTGACTTTAGCAATGTTTAAACTGCAGAAGATGCCGCCTGACAACGAGGGGAAAACGCCTCACAGCAGCTGTTTTCCATCCTATTAGATCGCATTTCTTTAAATGATCAGTCCAGGAGATGGTGCTGATGGACAACAGTATTAGTTCAAAGAGGATAAAAGCAGGTAAAATAGTTTAAAACTATCGTTTCAAAGCTGTCCAAATGTGACTGTTTACACGCATCAGCTGCCGACCGGAAGTTCTTCGCATTCTCCTTGCGCATACACGCAAAGCATAATGGGTAATTTTGCGTTCTAAGAAAAAGGTCTATACAAGACATAAAAAAAAAACCACTAGGATTGAATTTTGCCGTTTTTAAAGCAAGTTTGATCTGATGTTGCAATGCTGTTTCTATCAGTATTCTACTAAACAATATTGATTCTTATGTCTTTTTTTATCTATTGTTGACTGTTGAAATAACATTATTCCAAAACAACAGCCTTGTTAAGTCAAAATAGTAAACTTTTATTTTTGTCAAGTGTAAATAAGATTTCAAATCCCATACTTTTGATGTATTCTCAGAATATCATATTTATGCTTCACTAAGCCTCTGAGAAACATTTCTGCGTGTCGAATTGCAGGATAAGATTCAGCATCCATTGTCATTCTCCTGCCTTGCGTAATCGCAAATGTCCATGAGATGGTCTGCCCATTTCGTTTTCTACCAGGTGCTTATATTGTCATTTTAATCAAGAGAGTGAAGGTCAGAAACTTCAGCACATCTGCCCTGAATTTCAATATCTGTCTGCTGTTGATTGGGGTTAAAAATAGAAGCCATTATGTGCACCTGACACAGGGGGAAATTGAATTCTGTCACTAACTCTCTACAGCCAACATGGATGAACATTGATGGATCCAGTCTGATGCAACGATGCCACCACAAGTGAAGCATGAATACAGACGTCTGAGACCACTTTGGCAATACAGGATTTAAAAAAGGTTGGTGAAAAGTAACGAAGCAACAGTTAATTTCTATAAATATGGTATCACTGCAGCCATGATGGAAACAGTAAATACGAAATAGTAAATACGATTTCATATCTCCCATGCTGATAATACATGAGTCATCACCAAAAAACAGTATTAGATATGTAGACCTTATTAACCATTCTTTTAAAGGGACAATTCACTCATAAACTTGTATTTAGATACAACTTCTTCACCCTTCATACGTTCCAAATCTGTTTGAATTTTTTTTTTTCCGGTTGAACACAAAAGAAAATACTTTGAAAAATGTTAGAAACCAGGAGCCATTCTTCCTTGCAGAAAAAAAATATATATATACTTATGTATATATATAATATATACTTATGGCTACTAGTTTTAAACATTCGTCAAAATGTGTGTGTGTGTGTGTGTGTGTGTGTGTGTGTGTGTGTGTGTGTGTGTGTGTGTGTGTGTGTGTGTGTGCGTGCGTGCGTGCGTGCGTGAGTTCGTTCGTTCGTGCACTGCAAAAAAATTATTTGATCAATTATCCATGACAGCATGATTTTCAGTTATTGTAACTTTTTTTAACTCATAAAGTTATCATGTTGGAACTTAATTTTATAAATTTTACAAGCTATTTTAGGTCATTTTTGAATTATGTAAGATCAATTGACTCATAAGGTTAATTTGATTCAGCTTAAAAATTTTATGCAACAAGGATTTATTTTTTATTTAATTTTGTTTTTTGAAGTGTGTGTGTGTGTGTGTGTGTGTGTGTGTGTGTGTGTGTGTGTGTGTGTGTGTGTGTGTGTGTGTGTGTGTGTGTGTGTTTGTTTTTCCAGTCGAACAAAACTGTCTTTTGAATTAATACATTTTCATTACTTGTTCCAAACATGTTTGATTTTTTTTTTTTCTGTGGGAAAAAAAGATATTTTGAAAAATGTTGAAAACCAGTAGCCTCTGACATCCATGGTACAAAAAGAATGGCTTAAGGCTCCCAGTTTTCAACATTGTTCAAAATATATCATTTAGTGTGCTTTTTTTGTGTTCTGGAAGTAAAAATAAAAGGTTTTAGGAGAAAAAGAATTGCCTATGCATTGAATTTACTTAATTTTCTAGCATTAACGAATTATAATGAAAGTAAAATATTGACTTAAACTTCTTTTCATGTACATAATGATTACAAGGGCATAGAAATGCACAGTTCCTTGAACAATACTATCTTATGAATCAATACATTTACTAGCCTCAAATAGCCTTAGCTGATATTAGTTCAATGAAATGTTATGCCACTCAATGGCATTTTTTTTTAAAATAAAATTCTTAAAAGGCTTGTATAAAAAAGCTGAAATATTTTATGTTGCTTTAGTAAATGTATTTGTATCTTCAGCTATGTTGCGATGATGCAAGTGTTCTGAAGCTCCCGCCGCTGAAATCCCATGACAAATCAATCTGATTTAAACCGATGCAGTCATAAAAGCTGTGTTAAAGAACCCTGTTGCTCTTGAAACTGGGAAATAACAGTCACCGAGAGAGCTTTAGATGTATACGACAAATGGCAGAGCATCTGTCTGCAGCCGCGTGCATGTAAACAGTCGCTAACAGTCTCTAATTACTGATGTTGTGTGTGAGAGTGAGTAATTCATTAAAGAGTCTCTCAGAGAACTGTTTCCTTCACAGTTCATTTCATTTAAAGTTGACTGAAACAAAGGCTGAGATCCCTGCCTTTAAACTTTTTTTTTAATTAAAAGTTATTCCACATTATTATATATTTTTGGCACTGCTCAAAAAAAAAATAAAAATAAAAAATAATAATAATAATAATATATATATATATATTCTCTTTGGAACACTGCATAATTATAACTTTGATTTTTATATAGTTTTCAGGATGACAATTTACTGGAAGGGGGTGTTCATAACACTGTCAAGACACATTTATAATCATAACATGACACATGAGATTTTAAAGCATGTTTATGTCATTAGGTGCCTTATACTGAGTTATGTCATTTTAAACGCAAAGATGACATTGAGTAAAGAAAGAATAAAGATATGTCTTTGTTATGACAACTTCACATAAACAGTTACATTATAACCTGTCTCTGTGATGACAATTTGACCCTAACAAAACAACAAAACCTGTCAGTGTCTTTGTCAATTTTATGACATTTATTTTTTATAAAATTGTCGTTAATATGGTTCTTGACTTCAATACAGTAGTAAAAAAAAATTGTTCATTGAAATGTCATTAAATGTCAGTAAATATAATTGACACAGTTCTAACAATATTTGACATTTACTGAAAATGTATAAAGTGTTCAAAACTAAAAAACCATGACACAATTATACTAGCCTGATGACAATCATGTTGATGACAGATTTATGACAGGTTATGTTGTCTTAAAAGTAAATTTGACAGAACTAAGACATCTCAAACGATGTCATCTTTGCATTTAAAATGACATAATGACACTTAAAGAGGTGGTCAACTACGGTATCATATTTTAAACTTCAGTTGATGTGTCATGTAACTGTGTGAACATAAACAACTTCTCTGAATGTAATACGTTCAAAGTTCAACGCAAAGGGAGAGATTAGCTTTTACAGAGCTTAGCAAAGGCAAACAGTGAAGTTTGGGGACTACAAAAAAATACATCTGGGCTAGTGAGATCACAAATGCTCCAGGTTATGCGCATTCACCTTGCACATACACCCCACAAAGGGGCCAGAGCTTGTTCTGTTTCTGTATTTTGGTTTCTGTAGGACATGACACATAATTAAAAAAAAAAAAATATATATATATATATATATATATATATATATATATATATATATATATATATATATATATATAGCCAGCTAGCATTTGACAAAGGACAGCTTCAAAATCTCTCCCAGTTCAGAGCTGGATTCTTGCTAAAACTCCTCCAGCAATATATATATATGAAGCTGTGGATTGTGAGCCACAACCTGTAAGTATTTTTATTTGTTAAAATTGATCTATTACATTGCACAGTTTCTATGTTGTTGCAATGACTTAAACAGTGATGTAAACAATGCTATTTGAAATGTTAGCAATTTAGCTACAATTCATATCCATCAAACCACTGCAAACAGCCACAATCTTCAGCAGCGCTGCAGTGTCTCTCTATGCAGCCGCTTTCTATGTTCTACATCTCAAATATTTAACTCGCAAAAGATATGTGAATGTTTTATATTACTTACACATGCTTATTCTGAATATTTGTGAAACTTGTCAGATTTTATTTTAGAGAGTAAGAGTGAGATTCAGCTGTGTCCTCTGTGTCAATGTCTGTCTGATTCATACACAAACTGATAAGGCTAACAGCTACTCTGACTGGCAGTATTTACACAGGGCAAATTCACATGCCTGTAGGGGTGTGATGCTTTTCCTGGTGCCGTAGAGCCAATCCTTGAATAACAGCACATTATGTTTACTGATCAGTCAGAGCCTCGTGGGGGCAGGCCTTTCAGAGAAACTATATATGACAGTCATTTTCATGTTAGCTGAGTAGCTGTATATAATCAAAGTAAGACATATGAAAAATATAGTAATTTTCTACAAATGAAGCAGATATTGCTTTGCATCTTAAAAACACAACCAAGCCTTAAAAATACACACTGGACCACCCCTTTAATGACAATTGACATAACCATGCATGCAATCTCAGTCATATTCATTAAGAGGCATGTCATGATTATAAAGATGTCACGGAAGCCTTATGAACATCCCTTTAAAAAAAAAGTGTTATTTTAATTTATGTAGTGTTTTGTTTTTTACATTATGATAAAAAAAAGTTTTTGTTTAGTGTGTGTGCTTGTGTTTTAAAGCAGGTAATACTTTTATTGTGTAATAATGCACAAAACAATTCTATTTCAGATAATAGTTTTTTTTTTTGCTTTTTTTGTTTTTTGTATTCATCAAGTATCTTCAATAAAACCAAATCATAGAACTGTTCGGTGTTCCACTATTCAATAGGGGCAAAAACAAAGATTCAGTAATTGAATAGTTAACACTTTGTTTGAGGACTTAATTTAAAATGCAGCCCTAAAGGTATTCATAATGTATGTTGCAATGCATTTTATATTTGCATTGCAGTAAGTCATTTATACAGTACAAAGGAGAAACTGCAGAGGCTGAAAACAACAACAGCAACAAAACTTGTTTCACCTTTGCTTGTGACTGAGCTCCAGGATCCTCTGCACATCCTTCTTGGGCACAGCATCCTCATTCTTCAGTGACTGCGGAGAAACAACAGAGAGTGTGATGTGCTTGCTGATGCATTAATGATGCTATATGATACTGTATTATCAGTGTGTTAAAGTTCAAGCTGTTTTTATCTAGTAAATCGGCATGACAAATGCATCATACACTCTTGGATCTGTTCATCTGTAAAGACTTGACAACCGACTATATGCAGATTTTTTTTCCCACATTTTTTTCTTTCAAAAAAGTCTGGAAAAACTGCGCTTCGGTGGGACATTTCCAAAGCATCTGTTTCTCTCCTCGGAGAAACATCAGTGAGATCAGAGGGAGGAAATCTGACTAATTCTCATTAAGCTTCATTTCCATTTTCTTCAATCGGCAAACAGCATAAATAATGCAATGCAAAACCTTGAAAGAAAAAGCTATTAAACCTTTCTCATTCACATATTTTCTGGAATTGTATGTCAAAGAATTCTGGCATTTATGAGAATTAAATGTTTCCCATTAAAATATGAACTGCGTTGAGTCTGCTGAGGATTAGAGAATCAGCTTTACACCATGTATTGATGGCATATATAAATTCAAGGTTTCCCCTTCGGGAGGGGAACTTCAATGCTATGTAGAAACTTCCACTATGGGGATTTCATCAGAATCCAATCATCTGAAAGAGTATATAAATGGGCCAATGAAATGCCAATGAGTCAGCATGCACATCTTACAATCAATTTGGAATATAAGCGCGGCACGTGCCAAGCTGAGGCATCCTTTTCATTTCATGAAACTTCTGGGAGAATCGATGAGTGTTGTTGACTGTTACGACAGAGAGAGAGAACGAGAAAGTAGGCTGCTTCTTCCGGTCCAGAGTGTGTGATACGTGGCGGCAGACGGTCGAGCTCGGTTTCTCACTTGCCTGGCATTCTTTGAGTCCGGTTCTCTAGAGCGGTATGTATTGTTGCGAATTTCCTAAAAGAGCAACATGGTCGTGCAGCGAGTCTTTTTTAAGACATCACTCCGACTGTGCATTTCTGGATGCCATGGTTTCCTGTCTCCGAATGATGGGTACAAGGACTGCGTTTTATGTCTGGGGGTCCAGCATGTTGATGTGGTGCTCGCGGACAGTCCATGTCATCACTGCGGTGGCATGTCTGTTTGCTTAGTTAAGATGGGCACTCGGGCAGAGATGAAAATGACAGTGGAAGTAAATCTGCCGTCCTCGGGCTTGCGGACCCCTCTCTCTTCCACATGCTCCATCCAAGCTTCGAGTGAGAGCTCTCTCAGAGCCAGATCCCACACGGCCGCAGGCCAGGCTGCTTCCACCCTGCATGCTATGGCCACCTACCTAAGCAGGTGCGCTCACCCTCTTGGCTTGGCATAACTTCTCATCCGGGGCATGATAAGGTTCAGCGCTTTTATAAATTGATTGTAAGTAGCACAAACTAACCCCCCCCCCCCCCCTCCCTTACTTTAGTAACTGGAATGTTCTCTGGATTTGTAGTTTTTGTCAGAAAACTTGTGGTCAAAAATGCAATCATGTAATTTTTGAATGTATCATATACATCACTAAACCCACAACACTGTTTATACACTGTAAAAAATGTCGGTAAATTAGCAATTTTTCAAATTTTGTGAATAATTTTTTCATTTTTTTTCTCGTTTATTTTACGTTTTAAATTGCATTATGGGACCTTAATCTTTCTTACAAAAACTTTTAAGCATGAAATGTTTGAAAAGGTACTTTTATTAAGATTTTAAAGAGATATATTTTCTGGATTGGTGTTGTAAATTATGGTACACAAACTGGCAGAACATTTTCTGTTATTTTACAGTTAATTCTATATACATTATATATTTCATTCATTTATTTATTCATTCATTTTACTTCAGCTTAGTCACTTATTTATTAGTGGTTACCTCAGTGGAATGAGCTACCAACTGTTCCACCATAAGTTTTACGTAGTGCATGCCCTTCCAGCCGCAACCCAGTAACACCCATTCACAAACAAACACATACAGTACGGACAATTTAGTTGATCCAGTTTACTTATACTGCATGTCTTTGGACTGCAGAGGAAACCAGGGCCCTAAACCCACATGAACATGGGGAAGAATATGCTAACACTACACAGAAATGCCAACTGGCCTTGGCCCTCACCTTTTTTGTTGTGAGGCAACAGTGCTAACCACTGAACTACAATGCCGCCCTTTACATTTTTCTTATATATTATTTCAAACTACTAACATGTCAATAAAAGTCATTTTGTTAAACTGTAGAGTTGAATTTTCAACATTAGAAGTCGACTGAGCAGAGATCAAGGTCCCATAATGCAATGTATAACCCTAAATAAACAGAAAAAAGATTTGTTACAATGTTTATATGTGACCATATATACAGTCATAAGAGTCCAAAAGCAGTCATAAGTGTCTATTTTTATAGTATTATCATCTGAAAGCTTTATATATAAGCTGTATAATTGTATCATTTTTAAAGGACAGGACACTAGTTTTCATTAGAAACAAACAATTTAAAAATATGGAATATTATCATTCAAAGTAATCTAAATGATTTTAAAGTTGTACAACTAAATTAAATGCTTAACATTCCGTGTTACTAATCAGAAATATATTTTTGTTGTTTTTCAGTTAGCATTTCTGTTTGGAGTTTGTATGTTCTCCCGTGTTCGCATGGGTTTCCTCTGGGTGTTTCTAGTTTCCCCCTCAGACCAAAGACATGCGCTATAGGTGAACTGAGTAAGTTACTATGAATAAATAGCCATAGTGTATGTGTGTGCAAGGGTGTATATGGGTGTTTCTCAGTGATGGGTTGCAGCTGAAAGGACATTTGCTGTGTAATGGATAAGTTGGTTGTTCATTTAGCTGTTGTGACCCCTGATTAATAAAGGGACTAAGCCAGAAAAAAAAAAAGAATGAATGAATGAATGAATGAATATCGAAGAAACATGATCTCTATATAATCTAGCTTATTTATTATTATATTAACCCATTCAATGCATTTTAGCTATTGCAGAAAACTGTACCAGTGCAAAATACTTTAACATAACATAGACAAGAATGTTTCATTTCATTATGATATAATATTTAATTTGATCTTGTTTGTTTTTGCACTGTGGAAGGACGAACTAGGAAAACAAAACTACATAAAAATGTTAGAATGCAATATTTATGTAATAAAGAATCCTAAACCTTTTACATATTTATTTACTTTGTCACACAAACACACTTTACAAAACGGTTTCAATAATTAATGTATTTGTTAACATGAACTAATTATGAACAATGCATGTACAGTATTTATTAATCTCAGTTTACTATAAGAATCCAAACCCATGCTTACTGTGAGTTAACATGAACTAATAATACACATTATGTTATTTTCATTAGCTAACATTAACTAGTATGAGAAAAATATTGTAATAAACGTATTGCTCATTGTTAGTTCATGGTAATAAATGCATGAATTAACATTAACTAATACAAACTTATTGTAAAGTGACCATTTTTTTTTTTATATTTAATTACATTTATTCATTAAGGTGGGGAAAAATTATATTTCTAAAAGTGACAATGAGACACGTTGCTGCTGCAATACATGATGTTTGGATTACATTGCATGCTCCACTCTTCCAAAAGCAAGAAAAGGGAATGTCGGATGGAAAATAAATAAATTGTTATTTATCAGTTTAACACTTTACTTGAAGCATTCATCTAAGATGCATTAGAAATGCATTTATAATGCATGTAATACATTATACATTTTCATAAATAATTCTATCCAAATTTAAGCTGCACTGTAATATTTTTAGATTCCTTGTTAGTCTTAAATCTGGTTGCTTGTCAAGTGTTTTACTGCATCATATTTTAAGTTTAAAATTGTATTACAAATATAATTCTAGTGCTGATTACTGCTCTTGAAATTACATTAATTATTTACGCTATACATTATTAATTTGACAATTTAAAGGAATAGTTTATTCAAAAACTAATTTTGTTGAATGCAAAAAAAGATACTTTTAAGAAATCTGAAAACCTGTAACCATTGATTTCCTTCTATTTGATAATCCCTCTTTGCAGATCAATGGATACTCCTAAGTGAATTAAATTAATTTATTTCCTCAAAATTCTACACACAATACCCCATATTGATAATGTGAATTTTTTTTTTTTTTGAAATTGTTGTAAATTTATTACAAAAAAAAATGCTGAAAAACCACATGTACATTCACAGCCTTTCCTCAATACTTTGTTGATGCTTTGTTTTGAATATGATGCCACAAGCTTGGTACACCTGTCTTTGGGAATGTTTGCGATTTCTCTTTGCAGTACCTCTCAAGCTCTATCAGGTTGGATGGGAAGTGACGATGTACAACCATTTCCAGATCTCTTCAGAGATGTTCAATGGGATTTAGGTTTGGGTTCTAGCTGGGCCACTCAAGGACATTCATCGAATTGTTGTGAATCTACTATGAGGATATTTTGCCAGTGTCCTGCTGGAAGATGAACCGTCGCCCCAGTCTGAGGTCAGGAGCACTCTGAAGCAGGTTTTCATTCAGGAAGTCTCTGTATATTGCTGCATTTATCTTTCCCTCTATGCTGACTTGTCTTCCAGTTCCTGCTGCTGAAAAACATCCCCACAGCATGATGCTGCAACCACCATGGTATTAGCCTGGTGGTGAGTGGTGCCAGGTTTTCTCCAAACATAACGCTTGGCATTCACTCCAAAAAGTTCCATTTCATACCAAATAATTTCGTTTCTTATGGTCCGAGAGTCCTTCAGATGCCTTTTGGCAAAATCCAGGAGGGGAGTGGCTGCCGTCTGGCCACTCCACCATACAGGCCTGATTGGTGGATTGCTGCACAAATGATTGGCCTTCTGTAAGGTTCTCCTCTCTCCACAGAAGACCGCTGGAGCTCAGGCAGAGTGACTATCACCTATTATTGATCACCTCCATGACTAAGGCCCTTCTCCCCTGATCACTCAGCTTAGATGGCCGGCCAGCTCTAGGATGAGTCCTGGTTATTCCAAAGTTCTTCCACTTATGGATGATGCCACCGTGCTTGTTGGAACTTTCAGAGCAGCAGAAATTTTTAACTTTCCCCAGCCTTGTGCCTCAAGACAATCCTGTCTCAGAGGTCTACAGAAAATTCCTTTGTCTTCATGCTTGGTTTGTGTTTTGACATGCACTGTCAACCCTGTAAACTTATATAGACAGGTGTATGCCTTTTCAATCATGTACAATCAATTGAATGTACCACAGGTGAACTTTAGTTAAGCTGTTGAAACATCACAAGAATGATCAGTGAAAACAGAATGTGCCTAGGGTCAATTCAAAGCTTTATGGAAAAGGCTGTGAATACATATGTATATGTGATTTTTCAGCTTTTTTATTTTTAATAAATTTGCAACAATTTTAAAACATTTCTTTTTTCACATTGTCATAATGGAGCATTGTGTGTGAGGAAATAAATGAATTTAATAAAAAGTGAAGCACCATGAATACTTTCTGGGATGCACCGTGTTAGAGAGGCGGGACTTGACGTACCTGTCTATCATCCTCATGACGCAGCACAAAGCAGAGCTATGCAGAGAAGCGCCCGCAGCTATGGCGAATGGCCTCATCCTATGTGCCTTTGTGTGTTATTGTGTGCGTCTATAACGAACTGTGAGTACACATTCTGATCTAAAGGACAGTCGTTCTCATTTCAGTATCTAATGATCGAGTGATTTGGCGTTTAAACGCTATTAGCGGGACATTCAGAAATGACGGGGTTAAGCTCATTCAGCGCGTTCGGCGCATTCACGTGCTCTCGCACGAGTTTATGATCATAAGATCGCTAGTTATATGTAAATTATGTTCTATACATGCCTGTTTATGTCCTCATGCTATTACAATGGGATTTACTCATGACAAGTGTTTTAAGAAGTAATTTTTTCTGGGCTTATTGCCAGTTTTGAGTACTTTCGGTTTTAACATGCTGATTGTACTGCATAGCGAAAGTGAAACCATTACATCACGTTTACTGCTCGGCTCGATGAAGCGTTGTACTTGATGCATATATTATAATATTGTACTGTGATTATATATGGTGAATGTTATTTGTGATCTAGATGTCTAAATATGTTATACTGATTATTTTATTATTTCTATTTCATTGTAGAACCACACACACACACGCCTATACACACACCTCTTCAGTGTTCAATAAACCAGTTTGATTGACCTTAACTGCCTGATCCACTCCTGTGTTCTAATCGACACCCCAAGGGCAAGGCTAGAGAAATTAGAACCTCCTCAGAATACAATCCTAACCTAACAACCCAACAAATTGGTCCTTCGAGCCGGAGCTCAGCCATTGCCCCCTGGATAAAGAGGATCAACGGTGGCAATATGCAGTTTGAAGGGGTGAATGCAGATGGCGCCAGAGGAGCCAGACCTAAGCGTCATGTTTATCCACCTGCCTATTTAGAGGACTATGACTTCACACCCTTACGTCATAAACAGGTCAGTCAGTCATTAATGCCTCATTCTACAGAACAATTATGGAGATATGGCCCGTCAGATGCGGCACCAATTTCACCTGCCCCGTCTGACCGTGCCAGCAGTCCTGTGAGTCAGTATTCATTAAACGTGGTGGATGAGTGGCCACCCGCTGCTGTTAATAAAGAGTATTCCTATGACAGACAACGGATGGGAGCACCTTTACAGTCTGGAGTTAATATATCCACTGTTCCGTCTGCTGTATCTTCACCATTTCACAGGCCCTGGGAAGAAACAGAGTATCAGTTATCACCACAAACATGCTTAAGCCCCTCACATAGGCCTGCTCAGACTAAGCACCACTTGGAGTCTCTTCCAATGCCATCTTCCCATGCACTAAATACCAGTCAGTCATTTCAGTTGCATAATACTGTCGCTGCTCCATTAAGTTCAGATCTGACTTTTCATAGAGAAGGTAATAACTCAGTACTTACCTCAAAGCAGGCTGTGGAGCAAAGAGGTTATTCTGCTATGCTTAGCCACCCAGTGAAAGAGCCACAGACTGAACATGTACTCGTAGATTTTCTGGGTAAGATGCTTAACCAGCTTCACTTGATGAGGGACGAAATACAGACCGGAATGGGAGCTAAACGAGGCATCCCAGAGTCATTTAAGACTCCTGCTCACCATGATACTTCTTCTGCTCACTATCAAGTTGAATCTGTACAAAGAAATTCATGCCAAATGGCTCCTCCCCCCGCGGATTACAGAGCCCCCACTCATGAGCACAACTGGCATTCTGAGCGAACATTCAAGCCTTATAAAGTTGCTGATATGCCTCAACCTTACCACAGTAATGAGCCAAGGAGACCTAAAAACCAGACATCTTTGTTCAGAGCATCCACTCTGCATCCTGATGAGAGGGAAAGCACTTATCGTGGTCCCACCCCAAACATTCCAGACTTTGTTACAGGGGATCCTAGTGAGTTCACCAGACTAAAGATTGCCCTTGAGAACCTGTTACCGCCTGATACTACTGAACTGTTTCGTTATCAGATATTGCTGGATCATCTAAGATTAGATGAAGCCCGCCTGGTAGCTGACTCCTACCTGTCGTATAGCTAGAGTGATGGATGCGCCTGACATTCGACGAGGCGATACCGCAGCCTTTGATAAGTTTGCCTTACAAATTAGATCCCTTGTTGGTATGTTGGAGACTTTAGGCCATGATGGTCAGGCTGAATTGAGATGTGGGTCACATGTGGAAAGACTGTTATGCAAACTACCTCCTGAAATGAGATCTGAGTTCAGGAGACACATGTTTCGTCGACCTGGTGCAGTGTATAACCTCCTGGATTTCTCCGAATGGTTGCAATATGAGGCCTGGTGTCAGAGCAGTGAGAGTTATGTTGTAGAACGCAGGCGCAGGGTGGAGCAGAGGACTGAAAAAGGAAGACTAATAAACCCTCCTGGGCGGTCAGCTACAATACTCCATGGAGCCGAGGAGGGCCCTCCTAAACTACCTAATGTACCCAGCATAGTCCCCCCAGCCAGCTCAGGTATCCTCCAAACACAAATCAAAGCTTTCTGCCCATACTGTGACAAAACAGACCATTACCTCAGTCAATGCCCTACATTCAAGTCCTTTAACAAACAGCAGATCACAGAATGGATTCAAACAAATCACCGCTGCTGGCGCTGTGGGAGGACACACCAGGCAGCAAAGTGCACCCTAAAAAAGCCATGCAGTATTTGTAAAGGTAGGCACCTACAGATCCTTCATGAAGTTAACTTCAAACCAGCGACTGAAGGATCGTGTTTGGTTAATTCAGCAACAGAGACTCTGTATCTGGATAAACCTACAGGATGTAGGAAGGTTCTCCTTAAGGTAGTCAGAGTTTTGCTTCGTCACAAAGACCAAACTCTAGATACCTACGCTGTCCTTGATGACGGATCGGAGAGGACAATTCTCCTATCCCCTGCTGCCACAAAACTTGGTATCCATGGTCCGGTGGAAAGCTTAGCCCTACGCACTATTCGTCAGGATGTGCAAGCTGTCACTGGTGCTGCAGTCTCTTTCCAGATTTCTCCAGTTACCCAGCCACAGAAAGTATACAGAATCTCAGCTGCCTTTACTGCTGAACGTCTAGGACTAGCAGACCATTCGTACCCTTTGAGCATCCTAGAGAAGTATCAGCATCTAAAGAACCTTCCCCTGCAGCCCTTTGAGGGAGCACACCCATTGCTGTTAATTGGAGCAGACAATACTCACCTCATCACTCCCATATCACCTGTCCGCCTGGGCCCCTCTGGTGGACCAGCAGCAATACAGACCAGGCTGGGATGGACGTTACAGGGACCCATAAAACACTTAAAAGACCAGTTGTCATCACAACAGTGCCTCTTCTTGTCCCTGACCCCTGCTGAGCGACAGGTGAGGAAGGATGTTGAAAGGCTCTGGCAGATTGATGTTATGCCTTATCGTTGTGAGAAGCAGGTGACACGTTCAAAAGAAGATCGAGAGGCTATTCATCTCTTGGAGACTAAGACTACTCGGGTTGAGGTTAATGGCATTCTCCGCTATGCAACACCTCTATTGCGCAGAAAAGATTTCCCTCTCTTTTGTGCCCCCCAAGATGCTGTGATGCCTAATCTCAGGGGAATAGAGCGGCGGCTTACTCGGTCTCCAGAGAGGGCAGAGGTTTATAAGTCAGAGATAAAGAAGTTGGAGCTGGCTGGGGCTGCCATCAAGCTGCAGAATGAGGAGAAGGAAAGCACTAGAGAAAAATGGTATATTCCCCATCACATGATCACTCACAATGAGAAAAATCGCCTTGTATTCAACTGTTCCTTCGAATATGAGGGACTGAACCTGAATGACTCCTTGCTTCCTGGTCCAGTCTTAAGTCCCTCTCTCCTGGGTGTCCTCTTGAGATTTAGAGAACATTGTGTAGCCATCAGCGGGGATATACGTGGCATGTTTCATCAGGTCCTGCTACTGCCTGAGGACAGGCCACTCCTGCGCTTCCTGTGGCGTGACCTGCGACGGGAGGAACCGCCAGACACATATGAGTGGCAAGTTCTTCCTTTCGGGACGACATGTAGCCCCTGCTGTGCGACCTTCGCCCTACAGCAACATGTGGCATTGCACAGTACCCCTGATGAGGATGTAAGATTCTCAGTAAACAAGTGTTTCTACGTAGACAACTGTTTACAAAGCCTACCCTCTGCACAGGAAGCACGACAGTTAGTGGACAAGTTACGCGCTCTCCTATCCTCCGGTGGTTTCGACATCCGACAGTGGGCAAGTAATAAAGGGGAAGTTATCAGTCACCTACCACCTGAGGCCAGGTCCACTAAGCTGGAGTTATGGCTTTCTCAAGACAAAGCTGAACCACGGGAGTCAACATTAGGCCTGAGTTGGCATTGTAAATCAGACAATCTGGGCTTTAAACACCGACCTATCACATACAATGCCCTGACAATGCGTAACATTTACCGGGTGCTGGCGAGTCAGTACGACCCCCTTGGAGTTATCCTTCCATATACTACTAGGGCTAAGGTGATAGTGCAGCAGCTCTGGGTCAAGCACAGAGACTGGGATGATCCTCAACGTCCTGGTGAACTTCAACAGGAATGGATGAAATGGGAAGAAGAACTAAAATATCTACCTTAGGTGACACTACCTAGATGCTATTACCCCTACTACATGGATCACTCAGATGTGCGACGAGAAATTCATATCTTTAGTGACGCTTCTGAGAAGGCATATGGAGCTGTTGCTTACCTGCTCACAGAAGATCATCAGGGAGAACTCCATCTAGCCTTCCTGCTAGCCCGATCACGAGTAGCTCCACGAAAGCAGCAGTCCATTCCGAGGTTTGAGCTTTGTGCTACTTTGATAGGTGCACAGTTAGCCAAGTTATTTGTAAATGAGCTCACTGTGAAGTTGGACAAATTTACTTACTGGACTGATTCCACTATTGTCCTCCACTGGCTATGCTCAGAATCCTGTAGGTACAAGGTCTTTGTGGGTACCAGGGTGGCGGAGATTCAGGAGTTGACGGACTGTGCAGAATGGAGATACGTCAATTCGGAAGAAAACCCTGCCGACGACCTGACTCGAGGCAAGAACCTGCAAGACCTTATTGGACCCAACAGATGGCATAATGGTCCAAAGTTTTTAATGCAGCCTCAAGAAAAGTGGCCTTCTCACCCCAACTCCCAA
This sequence comes from Danio rerio, assembly GCF_052040795.2. Classification (NCBI taxonomy): domain Eukaryota; kingdom Metazoa; phylum Chordata; class Actinopteri; order Cypriniformes; family Danionidae; genus Danio; species Danio rerio. Next base: position 40,993,430 of record NC_141038.1, read on the forward strand.
TTTTCGGATGCTGTGGATGAAACTGAACTTAAGAGAGGAACATTTTGTGGAATCACTATTACTACCCCAACGACTTTAGATGGAAAGCAATGCAGAAGCTGGAATGAGCTGGTGGAGGCAATTGCACAGGAGTTGCACGGGGCGGCTGCCCTTGATAATTCACTCACAGCTGATGCTTACAAAGATGCAGAGACTGTGGCTTTGAGAGGGATACAGATGGACTGTTTTCCTGAGGATTTTCAGCTGCTAAAAGCTAACAAACCAGTTCGCTCTAACAGTCGGCTATTATGTCTTTCCCCAGAGTTTGACTCAGAAACCCAACTTATACGAGTGGGAGGACGTCTGAGACGAGTAGAAGTCCTTGACCCAGCCACTATTCATCCCATAGTACTTGACCCTCATCATCCATACACCCAACTGCTTATCAAAGACTATGATGCTCGACTCCTTCACCCGGGACCAGAGCGAGTGTTTGCTGAACTCCGCAGAAGAGTGTGGATTCTGAGGGGTAGGGAGGCAGTCAAGAAGTACCAAAGGACATGCCTTGATTGTTGTAAATGGAGGTCAAAGCCAGCTACACAGCAGATGGTCGATCTACCCTCGCCAAGACTCAGATTGTTTAAGCCAGCATTCTATTCAGCAGGCATGGATTGTTTTGGCCCATTGATGGTGACATTAGGTCGAAGGACAGAAAAAAGGTGGGGCCTCCTGTTCAAGTGTCTCACCACCCGTGCCGTGCACATAGAAGTGCTAACCTCTATGACCGGTGATGCCTTCCTAATGGCATTGAGAAGGTTCATTGGCCGACGTGGCCAGCCTGCAGAACTATACTCTGACCAAGGCACAAACTTTCGAGGTGGCGAAACAGAACTCAGAGAAACCTTCAGCACCCTAGGTTCAGACCTACAGCAGTTGTTAGCCAAACAGAGGATCAATTTCCACTTCAATCCTCCTGCGTCTCCCCACTTTGGTGGTGTATGGGAGAGGGAGATTCGTTCAATAAAAATGGCTCTCCGCACAGCTCTGGGCTCAGAGACTGTGTCCGAAGAAGTTCTCCAGACGGTTTTGATTGAAGTAGAAGCCATCTTGAATTCTAAACCTTTAGGTTATGTTTCAGCAGATCTGGCTGACCTGGACCCAGTCACTCCCAATTGCCTGCTGATGGGGCGGCCAGATGGTTCCTTACCCCAAGTAGTATATCCTGAGTCTGATCTCCTTACTAAACGGAGATGGAGGCATTCCCAGATATTGGCTGACAGATTCTGGACTGCTTTCATTAAACATTACTTACCAGCTATGCAGACAAGAGGAAAGTGGCAAAGATCAACACCTGACATTGAGCCTGGCACAGTAGCTATGCTAGTTGACCCCCAGCTGCCGCGAGCCCTATGGCAAATTGGAAAAGTAACTAGAGTATTTCCAGGAGCAGATGGACATGTCAGAACAGCAGAGATCCAGATAAAAAACAGGACATATACACGGCCAATATCTCGTCTGATTGTACTTCCGGAAATCCCTGAAGAGGAGGATCATATGGGGAGTAAAGAAACACAGCAACCAATTTGAGGCAAATTTAACAGAGCAAATTTACAAATAAATTTGGGGGCGGCAATGTTAGAGAGGCGGGACTTGACGTACCTGTCTATCATCCTCATGACGCAGCACAAAGCAGAGCTATGCAGAGAAGCGCCCGCAGCTATGGCGAATGGCCTCATCCTATGTGCCTTTGTGTGTTATTGTGTGCGTCTATAACGAACTGTGAGTACACATTCTGATCTAAAGGACAGTCGTTCTCATTTCAGTATCTAATGATCGAGTGATTTGGCGTTTAAACGCTATTAGCGGGACATTCAGAAATGACGGGGTTAAGCTCATTCAGCGCGTTCGGCGCATTCACGTGCTCTCGCACGAGTTTATGATCATAAGATCGCTAGTTATATGTAAATTATGTTCTATACATGCCTGTTTATGTCCTCATGCTATTACAATGGGATTTACTCATGACAAGTGTTTTAAGAAGTATTTTTTTCTGGGCTTATTGCCAGTTTTGAGTACTTTCGGTTTTAACATGCTGATTGTACTGCATAGCGAAAGTGAAACCATTACATCACGTTTACTGCTCGGCTCGATGAAGCGTTGTACTTGATGCATATATTATAATATTGTACTGTGATTATATATGGTGAATGTTATTTGTGATCTAGATGTCTAAATATGTTATACTGATTATTTTATTATTTCTATTTCATTGTAGAACCACACACACACACGCCTTTACACACACCTCTTCAGTGTTCAATAAACCAGTTTGATTGACCTTAACTGCCTGATCCACTCCTGTGTTCTAATCGACACCCCAAGGGCAAGGCTAGAGAAATTAGAACCTCCTCAGAATACAATCCTAACCTAACAACCCAACACACCGTTTATATGACGTTAATCACGAAATAAGGAAAACTGCTGATTTATAGATATTTTTTCATAGTGTGCATGAAATATTATTTTTCATTTATCGATGATATGCTCCTGTAAATATCATAAGTGCAAACAGAAACAAAAGCTGTTGTTGTCATACTGCCCATTTTGCCTATAAACTGCAGTCAAACAAAGGTTTGAGTACATTTTTGGCAGTTTGACAAAAAATGTAGTCTGAGGCATGCTTCCAATAAGCCTGTTTTAGATATAATGCTTCAAATTGACACATTTGACTTTAATTATGACACAAACATAATAAACATAAATACCACATTAATAAATAATAATAAAAAACATAATAACACAATGTTCTTTATTTTGACGGTCCATGTGCAAAGCGCAAAACGCAGGGCGCAAACGTTTTCAGGGCGTGTCAGAATGCATTTTTGCTAATTTAAGGACGGGAAAATCTGCTTTGCACCGTGGCGCATGGTCTAAAAGGGTTGCGTTTATTTTCTTGATGAGTTATAGGTGTGTTTTAAGAATAAACCAATCAGAGTCTCATCTCCCATTCCCTTTAAGAGCCTTGCGTTGCGCCATAAGCGCATTTGCTATTTACATGACGTAAAGTAAGTGTAAGTGGAAAAACAGAGCATTTCACAAGCAAATTAACAGTTGACAGTTTTTTTTTTTTTTTTTAACAGAAAACAGTTAAACAGAGCATCTACCACACGAGAATGAGAGATAATTGATCTACTTTCACTTTTGCTCTCGTGGATAGGGAAACCTTTACGCACAGACATTAATTAGCCTATAAATACTTATTTATTTATTTTTAGTTTGTTAAGCGCAAATATTTGTTTCAAAACTATTTCTAAATTCAGTTTTTATTTCCAGCAAACGAATAAATGAACAATAATAATGAAGTGTGTTCAAAAACCTGAGTTATATCCTAAAACACATGCTGTACCCCATATGGTCTAAAACCTGCAGGTGGGCAAATCTAAGCTTGTTTTTAATAAAACAAATATAAATATGGATATAATAAATAATACTGCTAATAATAATAACATTATACAAAAGCAAATTGTTATGAATGAACTGAAAAAGCCTACCGGGATGAAGAAGGCATAAAAGCAGTGGTTTTTCATATTTATGTAGGCTAGAAAATAATATGTTTTGTAATATTTAAATCCTTTATATTTATATCCTATAAATATTCTTATTATATCCTATATATATCCTTACTATTTTTTTTATATATGTAAAGATATTTGCGTATTGCTCTACACCTTCCTGTGTGTTTTAAGCAGTGTGTAAGCCAGGCGCAACTCTGTGCTCGACTTTAGACCGGGTTTGTTTTGGTCTATTGAAAAATCTATTATAGTTTTTCAAAACAGCAATGCGCCAGCAATGCGCCTCAGAATGCCTTCCTTTTTAGACCAGAACGCCTCAAAATGATTCTTGCGCCAAGCTGAAACTATAGTAAAAGAACGGTTGTATGATAGGGCCCAATATGTTTAACTGTGCAGGCGTATTTTATTATGTATGTTTTGTTCTTGAATTTGTAGGCCCTTTTTGTTTCTTTTGCGGCCAGTTTGGCTACAAACCTTTTTTATTTATTTATTTAATTTTATGTAAAATTGTCTTCTGTTCATCAGTTCAAACAATCACCAAGTGTCTGACAAAATAAAAAGCTTTTTTAACTGTTTATAGTTATACTGTTAAATGTCAGCTCCAGATTACATGGTGAATCCACTCAAAACAGTTGCTGAATACCAAATGACTGCAATTTGACTTGGGGACACTCTTAGACGTGTTACGTTCTGGCCATTGCTGCTGCTCTCCTCTGTGTTTCCAGTGAATAACAGCAGCTAGGCTTTGTCAGGGGAAGACCATCTGTGCAGCTGTTGAGCTGTATTGAGATTGGCATTGCGGTGTCTATTCAGGCCAAGCTGGCAGGAATGTGCCGGCACAAACCCACAAACCCCTGCCAAGACTACAGGCTCCATCAGGCGAAGTTTAATGATGATGAGCAGCACTCTGGGGAGATCTCATTACAAAAATAAACAGTATGGACAGTAAATCTGCTCAACAAAAAGGTTAATCGGTCACATATACATAATTGATCATGCTAAAAAGGTCATAGTTGATCGTGGTTTTACAACAAATCCACTGGAGATCTTTGGACTTGAACTCCTGGGATGGAACAGCTCGGCATAAGGCCAGGCTTTCTCCGGCTGCACTCCAGTGTTTGAGCCCTTGGGATTCTGCAACTTCTGCATTCCCAAACAGAGCCAACACATAATGTCCTAACAGAACCATTCAACTTATTTGCCCATTAGCAGTGCTGGATGTAATGAGTTACAAATAAACTATTGTAATTATTTACTCATCCACTAAAAAAGTAAAGGGATTACTGTACAGTCTTAGGGTAGCATAATAATTATATTAAAATGCACTTGTTTTACATATACTGTTAACTGCTGTTTTACAAATATGTTTTGTAGAATAAATATTTATTTTTGCATGATTGCACGTTTAAGAAACATTCAGCTTTATTACTCCAGCCTTCATCACATGATCCTTCAGAAATCACTCTGATATTAATTATTAATTAATTCATTTATTTTTTTTCCTTCAGCTTAGTCTCTTTATTCATCCGTCAACTTATCCAGCACATGTTTACACAGTGGATGCACTTTCAGCTGCAACCCTGTACTGGGAAACACTCACTCATTCACACAAATAAACTATGTCCAATTTAGCTTATTCAATTCACCTATAGTGCATGTCTTTGGACTGACTGGACATGAAACTGGAGCACCTGGAGGAAACCCACGCCAACCTTGGAAGAACATATAAACTCCACAAAGAAATTCTGTGAGGTGATTGTGCTACCCACTGCGCTACCATAATGCCTGTTTCTTGAATATACAGTTGAAGTTAGAATTATAAGCCACTTTTTCTATTTTTTTTCAAAGCAAGGAAATTTTCACAGTATGTCCGATAATATTTTTTTTTCTTCTGGAGAAAGTCTTATTTGTTTTATTTTTTTAAACACCATTTTAAGGTTAATATTATTAGCCTCTTTAAGCTATGTTTATTTCCGATAATTTACAGAAAAAAAAAAAAAAACATTGTTATTCAATAACTTGCCTAATTACCATAACCTGCCTAGTTAACCTGATTAACCCAGTTAAGCCTTTAAATGTCACTTTAAGCTGTATAGAAGTGTCTTGAAAAATATCTAGTAAAATATTATGTACTGTCATCATAGCAAATATAAAATAAATCAGTTATTAAAAATGAGTTATTAAAACTATTATGTTTAGAAATGCATTGAACAAAATCTTCTCTCTGATTTCTTTATATAAATATTTTTATTTTATTTATATATTTATTTTTCTGATTAGCACTTCACTTCAAAAGTAATTTAGGCAAAGGTTCGCTTAAGAAACTATAAATGAGAAATGAGTTAATGAAAAAACAAAAAATAATTCATGTTTTGATGTTTTTTTTTTGTGCAGAGCTTTTATTTATTATGTAATTGTTATTACCATCCTTAAGAATTAAAGGTGCAGTAGGTGATTGTCTTCAGAAGCATTTTTTGTTGTGCTGGTTGAAAGTCTATTCACAGTCTAATAGTAATGATTAAAGTAAATGATCTAAATGCATTTATATGTATTTTTATATTTTGGGTAAGGCATAAAACAAAAAAAATGTTCATCCAATTAAATAGAGTCGAACCGACATCTCTCATAATTCCGATAAGTAGCCCAATCTGTCTGTCAGCAAATGCAGATTTGAACAACTGTTCAGCCGTTTGTACGCAGCTCCGCCGACTGCCGCGCGTTCACGAGAGAGAGCACGCACGCGATCAGTAAAAACCTGCTGAATCAAAACTTTTTAAAAACTTGAATTAATATTGGAGTTACTTTTGCACGCTGGAGAAAGGATGACAATGGCTGAAGGATTTCTCTTAGACAGGTATTGTTCTGTTACTGAAAACTATTTTCAGTTTTATAAGGGATCTCTTACAGCATTGATATTGTAGATTTTAATTAGTTTAACAACAAAACAAAACACAACAAAAGTAAATACCTCTATTCTGCCTAGTTTTTCCCTATTTTGTTTACCATGCAACTCTAAATATTTGCTCTGAAATAGCATGTCAGTTTGGCTTGCTCACCAAACACTAGTCGCTTTTAACACATGAGAGAGGGTTCTTTTGCTGTGCTCGTATTTAAGGAGGGGTGGCTCTAGACGGCAGGGGAGGGACTGTGATTCAGAGATTTATGTTAAGCTGTTTGCATTGTGGAAGATTACCTACAGCACCTTTAATATCTTCAATTAAGTTAAAAGGACATGTTTGGAAGTAAATGTAAAGAATTAAAAGCCTAATACTGTCTATGCACTGAGATTTAAAGGTGCAGTAGTTAATTGTCTTCAGAAACATTTTTATTATAATTTTTTTTTTTTTTTTTTGTGCTGGTTGAAAGTCTCTTCACATTCCAATATTAACGATTAAAGTAAATGATCTAAATGTGTTTATATGTATTTTTATATTCTGGGTAAAACATAAGACTAAAAATAGTTAAAAAAATAGTTAAATTAAAAATTGCCGGGCAGATATTTCTCATAATTCTAATAAGTAACCCAAACTCTCTATCAACAAATGTAGAATTGTACGTGTGCAGCCATTCGCTCATATCCGCTGGTTCTTGTGCACACACGAGAGAGAGAGAGAGAGAGAGAGAGAGAGAGAGAGAGAGGTAAAAACAAATGTTGAATCAAAACTTTTTTAAAATCCTGAATCAATATTGGAGTTACTTTTGCATGCTGGAGGAAGGATGACACCAAGGCTAAAGTATTTATTTTAGACAGGTAATGTTTTGTTTAAAAAATATATTTAGTCACGCAAAGCATATGTAGATTTCTTGTATTATGAATGGGTTATATGCACGGAAGTGTTGTTCGACCACTGAAATGTTCTGGTGAAGGATTGATGCGACTATTTATGTTTCATAAGGGACCTTTAGCAGCATCAATAATGTATATTTTTATTTAGTTTAACAACAAAGTAAACAGCTATACTCCGCCTAACCTGCTTACTGGGCTGAAGTTGGTTTTATATTCACAATGGGTCATTTTTGAACAATGACAACCTGTGATGCGCTCTCTGTTTTGCTTACCATGCTACTTTAAATATTTGCCCAGAAATAGCATGCAAGCTCTATTATTATGAGAGTAATTATTGCACACCGCTGACCAACCAATAAGCAGATTTCCAGATTTATGGAAATCACGTACAAACGGCAGATGAATTTCTTTATCATCAGTTCATTTCTTATTGCACAATCCTGCTCTATACATACTAATTTAATGATTATATTTCTTGTGGTTTAATAATTGTACACCCTTATGAGTGACAACTGGGTTTAAGTAGGGAATATAATTTGCTAAATTATCCTTTAGTGTGTGTACAAAATAAGACTCCCCTGACATAGTGACAATTACAATAGCGTTCTGGGGTCTTTTTGTTTTCTTCTTCTTTTTCTCCAAATTAATAGTACAGCCAAAAAAAGACTCAAATGTTGTTTTTTACATAAACCAACAGAGGCATTGTGTTTTGTTTATGCTTGGAAGGCTGCTTCATAGAGTGTCTTTTGAAATGTTTCCATGTCCACTTATTATAAGCATTATTGTGCTTGTTGTTTAGGCTTGGCTCATAAAGTGATCAAGTTTATGGCATTATTAAAGTAGCCAGGTGCGAGTCGTTATACTTAGGGGGTTTAGTGAAGCCCTATTGCAATTGTTAGGATCATTGTGCTGTCCTTAAACTGATCAGGCAGATCAAACTGTAGGTCATGCATTCAATTTAAACTTTGAGAGATGCTAGCACACATCTCATGTACAATATCACAGGCTACAGTCAGAGTGCAGGCAAATTTGGCCCAAATCCCAATTTGTTTTTGCCCAGTTGTGACTCAGATATGGTTCTCCCCATGTTTGTGTTCCTCCGGGTGCTCTGGTTTCCCCCACAGTCCAAAGACATACGTAAGGCAATTGGATTGATGTATGAGTGTGTGCATGAATGACTATGTATGGGTAGTTCCCACACTGTAAAAAAAAAAAAAACAACCCCATAAAAACGGTAATTTTATGGCAGCATGCAGGGGCGCCTTTCCTTAAAAAAAAATAAAAAAATAAAAAAAGCTGTCAGAATAATAAAAATTGATAATGTGTAAAAAAAAAACAACAAAAAAAAACAGTTATTTCTTGTTCCATAATTACAAGTTATTACTGTAATTTTACAGATTTTAACTGTAATTGTACAGGTTATTACTGCCATTTTACTAATTATTCCTACAATTGCACAGATTATTACTGACATTTTACAAATTATTACTGTAAATATATAATTTATTAATGTAATTATACAGATGATTTAATGTGATTATAAGGGTAATTACTGTAATTATGCAGTTTATTAATGTAATTATACGGATTCATTTATGCAATTATGAATGAAATCTCATACCTTTAATACCTGGAAAAAAAAAAAACTTTTAAAAAATTATTGAAAAAAAGCTTAGGTACAAATAATTGCTGTTGTCATAAAACACTGCAAATATAACTATAAACTATAATATAATTTAACAAACATTTTTAGGATATGTAGGTTAAACTCCAAAGCAATTTTCTTGAAATAATACAGGACTGCTATATATCTATGTTTTTATTTCTATTTTACAAATAATAAATTGGGTCTTCATTTCACAACAAAAACAAGGTTAGTGTCATGTGAGGACGCCTGCACAGCAAAGTTGAGGATCAAATAGCAGTGTATTAACAGAATCATGTTGCAATTAAAGGTTGAAACAGGAACAAACAGGTGCACAGATAATTCCAAGCATAAAGGCAGCAAACAAAATAACAAAGTAAAGGAATCAAACATGTAAAAGTAAGGAAAACCACTTCCTAATGCTCACTAAACAGTTTAAGACTCAGAAACGATGCATCTGTGTGTGCTAAGTTTATAGTCCTTAAAATCAGTCCATAACGATCTTCTGACTGTGTGAGTGTGAGGTGCATGCTGGGAGTTGTAGTTCGTTAAAGTAATGTGTGTATAATTTGCCAGCGATCCGCAGCTGCTAGATCACTGGTGATCGTCACAGTTTGCGTAGCAACATTGTTAGAGTAGTAAAATAGACATTTCATAGTTTAGAGTGCATGGATTATATGCAGCCTATATAGGCTTTTATTTGACTACCATAACCTTATGTTAATCTTTATATGTTTACCATCTTCACTAAAAATAATTTGACTGAATATTTGTTTCCCTATTTTTACAGAAATAATCTGTAAATATTATTGTAAAATTATGTGTTACTCTCTAAACATACATATAATTTTCTTTAAAAAGCAGAAAAATAGCAAAATACCAAATTACAAGTATTAACTGTAAATTTAATGTTAGAAATTTTTATTACAGAAAATATCTGAACAACAGGTACAGACAATTACCTGTAAAATAACTTTTAATTTTTACAGTGGAGTACTGGTTCGAACCTTGGCTCAGTTGGTGTTTCTGTGTGGAGTTTGCATGTTCTCCCTGCCTTTGCGTGGGTTTTCTCCGGGTGCTCCGGTTGCCCCCACAGTCCAAAGACATGCAGTACAGGGGAATTGAGTAGGCTAAATTGTCCATAGTGCATGAGTGTGTGTATGAATGTGTCTGGATGTTTCCCAGAGATGGGTTGCGACTGGAAGGGCATCCGCTGCGTAAAAAACTTACTGGATAAGTTGGCGGTTCATTCCGCTGTGGCGACTCCGGATAAGTAAAAGGACATAGCCAACAAGAAAATGAATGAATGAATACTGGGTTGCGGCTGGAAGGGCACCTGCTGCTTAAAACATATGCCAGAATTGTTGGCAGTTCACTTCACTGTGACAACCTCTGAAATAGACACTAAATAAGAAAAATGAATGAAGGAATTCACTACACTGGTGTGATCAGTCTTGGCTGTTCTCTGGAGTGTATGATCACAGCTGTATGAATATTAAAGTCAGAGCATTCAACTCAACTAACAACTAACATTCAATCTCAACTAACTTTTCTTAACTTTTTGATTTAATGGCTAATTCGTATGAATTCTAATGATCTAATTCGTACAATTTAGGATGATTTGCTCATCACCCAATGAGTTAGGTGGGTTGGGTTTTGGGGCGGGGTTGGGTGCCACGCCTCCTTTTTAAAATCATACATTTCTGTACGAATTCGTATGAATTAGCCACTAAGCTGACAAAACGTAAAATACTCGTGAGATCAGGCTGGAGGATTACGTTATCAGCTACCAAATTCGAACTTGCATTCCCGTAAAGGCCCTTACTAAATAGTTTTAAAAATATGTGCTTTTACTTAAGTATGTTTTTAGTGCTGTATTGGTTTTTTTATTCCACTATTTCTTTATTTTTCTCGGTATATGTTGATTGTCTTAGTATAATTATCCCATGATTCCTGTTAAACTGCCCAAAAAAATGTAATTCTGCAAACATGCCCTAAATACATTAATGCTTTTATAAATGTAGCAAACATGTTTAATGAGTGTTAAAATGTCAAAAGGGCATGTTACTGATGAGAAGATAAAGGATGTGTACTGTATGATGATTGAAATCACTTTAAACAATAACTGTAGTAAATTTACTCTGTAACACCCTTCAAGTAAAGTTTTACCAATTATTTTTACAGCATGACACTAACTACTCTTCAGTACATTTGGAAGGGCTATTTTTAGCTCATACGTTAAGTAGGATTTACACTTTTACTCTATTTGCACTAAAGTTCTTGCCTAGTAATGACACTTCTACCTCATGTAAAAAGTATGATTTTGCAGTCCTCTTTCCACCACTGGCCCGCAGGCTCATAAATACACTTAATTTCATAGTTATACACATATACATGTTATAGTGTATAACTAGTAATCATTTAAAGTTATACACTGCTGTCTGCAAATAAGGCAATACAAATTATATTAAGCATAATCTGAAAATGTGCTTTATTCACATGGTAAAGTACTATATTTATTTGTTATTTTGCACATTTAAAACAGCACTGTAAACTAATTTGTGTATATATATATATATATATATATATATATATATATATATATATATATATATATATATATATATATATATATATATATATATATGTATTATCAAATAAAAAATTTTTTTGATTTGATCTGATCTGATTTGATCACTAAGCTCCACAGTGTAAATGTAGCAAAAGAGACTCACCCTGCTTAGCTTGACAGTGGTGCTAAAGTGATGAAAGGCATGAAATCACTCATAACTGTTACACTGCTTGTATAGCAGACTGAAGTGAAGTGTCAAATATATTGGGAATCCCTGACTCAAGCTGAATGAAAAACTTTTTTTTTTGTGATTTCAGGACTTTTTTAAAAAACATTTTTATGCAAACAAATCATATTCATATTAAATGACAGACCTGATCATTCTGAACAAAATCCCTCAAGAACCACTTTTGTCAATGAAATCATTTTGTTAAATATTTAGCATTAATTATATTAGTATTTATGTACTTTTTAGATCAAAATAGCTAAACAAACATTATTGATGAATGTGTATGAGTTTTTGTCTATATCTGTTGTGACTATATTTATAATCAAATACACTGGTCTAGTTTGATGTATACCTTTGATTTATTCTTTCAAAATTGACCAAATATCATGACATATTCTGCTTTATAGAGTAAATAGAATTTTTTGTCACTGGATTCCATACTTCTGTCTTTGTTGTAGCATTGTACTCTTTAAACTCACACCCACGTTTAATGTGGTTTTCACTCAGTGTTTATGTGGACTGACTGACCCATTGAATTTCAATAACCAGATAAAGCTTAAACAAAACACAACTGCATCAGAATCACGATGACCCATTTCACAAACAGATATACATAGATATATATACATCTCAAAAAAGCTTTCATCAAACTATTTCTGTCAGCATTATTTACGTCGCTATTGTCCTTATCCATTAACGCTCCAAGCACTTCAGCCGAACAATAAATCGCTGTATGAATTAGATTTAATGCATTTGGAGCGTATGGTTTCTCTCAGGCACCAGTGGCTGGTTGACTGCCATTGGACAAGGCAATCAAGTATTTGATTGACTGGCTCAGATCCCTGTAATAATGCATTCTCTATGTGACTAATCTGTCTCCATATGTGCCAGCTTTATAGGTCCACTTGCCAGGTTCACTAATGCAGCTTAGTATTTTATAGTTACCTGGCAAACTATTGGTTGTCTTTTACTATATTTGAAGAGATAATTCAAAATAATAATAATAATAATAAATATATAATAATAATAACAATAATAATAATAATAACAACAACAACAACAATAATAGTAATAACAACAATAATAATAATAACAATAACAACAACAACAACAACAATAATAATAATAATAATAATAATAAAATAATAATAATAATAATAATAATAATAATAAATCTATTTTTATATTAATATTAGTTTTTAATCACATTTTTCTCACCTTCAAATGATTCAAAACTTTTTATTTTTATTTTTTAGTGTTCAAAAGAAGAAGGAAACTCAAACTCCGAAAAAAGTAAGTTTGGAACAAGTGGAGGATGTAAGTTTAAGTATTATTATGTGTTTTGTGTATTGGTTCAGCGGTTTCCTGTTCAGATAATTGTGCTTTTAAGGATTTTGAAGTTTGCTCACGCAATAGCCTGCAACCGGGTGCTTTAATTTGCAACTGCTAGCAAGTTTACCCATCCACTGTACTTCTAACAAACATTTGATTGTACATAACGTAATCCATTTGTGTATGCTGTAAACATTTGGGAGCAACTGAATAACATATGCATAATCTGTGACATATTTTATGAAGGTACATATTTTTAAATTTACTGTACAAAGCATTACCTACAGTGTACATATTTGTAACTAAAAGCAAAGAAATATACCAGCTTTGTCATTTCGATCATGCATTTGCACTTGCTAGGGTTATTGATTATGGTGTCATTATATATTTTATTACATGTTGTCATTATGTATTTTACATGCATTGTTTGTGTACATCTCTCTTTTTTAAAAAAGACAGTCTATGTATTATTTTGTGATAAAAGTTTAGAAAATAGTATTTCAAGTGATGACAACACAACAGTCAATTAACTATTAAGTAAATTTTCTTGGTTTGCATGACTAATTAAAAATGTCAGGAAATAATGTGCTTTTAACCCTGATTTATACTGAACATGTCCACACCAGAATCCTTATGAAGGTGGTTACTGAGTTTCCAAATCTAATCACTGGCAAAATAAATTAGTACAAGCCCTTTGATTTACACAGTTGTTGTTGTTGTTGTTGTTTTTTTGATGGATGGTACTCACGCTTGGTTTAATCATGTTAATTGAGCACAACGAGAGTGTGATCTTTAAGCTAGAAAGTCTATCACAAAAAGATATTTTGTATCATATTTATTTATTTTGCATATCACAGCCTTTTGTGATATGGTTTGATTTTTATTAGTTGCACAACCAAATAAAAGTGTCTAAATTACATTCCTGTACCTTGTACGAATATATATACAGTTTAGGTCAGAACTATTAGCCCCCAATTTTTTATATATTTTTTTTATATTTTCCAAATGATGTTTAACAGAGCAAGGAAATTTTTACAGTATGTCTGATAATATTTTTTCTTTTAGAAAAAGTCTAGTTTGTTTTGTTTCAGCTAGAATAAAAACAGTTTTTATTTTTTTTAAAAGCCATTTTAGGGACAAAATTATTAGCCCCTATAAGCTATTTTTTTCTCGATAAACTACAGAACAAACCACTGTTATACAATAACTTGCCTAATTACCCCAACCTGTCTAGTTAACCTAATTAACCTAGTTAAGCCTTTAAATGTCACTTTAAGCTTTCTAGAAGTGTCTTGAATAATATCTAGTAAAATACTATGATGGTAAAGGTAAATACATAGCACATGTGTTTGGACTGTAGGGGAAACCAGAGCACCCAGAGGAAACCCACATGAACATGGGGAGAACATGCAAACTCCACACAGAAATGCCCAGCCGTGACTTGAATCAGCGACCTTTTCGCTGTGAGGCGACAGTGCTATAATTTCTTCATTCGACGTACAATAAACTATACTACACTATCAAGTATTGTACTGAATGACTGAATTAAACAATGTTCTTTTTATCTCTTTTTATTTTTTAAATGTTTGCAATGTCTGAATTTTTACCAATACAAATAAAGTGGGAAAAGCCAACAATATTTTAAATGAATAAATAAATAAAGAAAGAAAGAAAGAAAGAAAGTATATATATATATATATATATATATATATATATATATATATATATATATATATATATATATATATATATATATATATATATATATAAAAGAGACAACTTCTGCCATGAATAATGAAATGTTTCTTTGAACTATAGAAAGTGTTTACATCTCCAAATGCCACAACAAGAAAATGTCAGCAAACATGCATTGCAAAGCAACCAGTGATAAGAGCAGACAAACATCTGAATAGCGGAAACACTGGCATTTCAGCGAGTGCAAAACCTGAAAGTACACACAAACTGTTTGAAAATAGGATTTGAGACCCTTCTCTAATCGAAAAAAAAAAGCAAAAAAAAAAAAAAAGGTCCATCTGCAGTCATTTAAATCACTTAACAAAGATGCACTATGGATTATTTAAATAGTCAATTGCTTGAGTTTTTTTTTTTTTTTTTCCATCATGGCCAAGGTCTTACCTGCAGGTTTCCTTTTATGCTGTCCAGTTCCTTTGATGTTTTGGAGAGATGTCGTAAAATTCCTGTCCTCTCTGTGAAAACCTCCTTCAGCTTCTTTTCCAGCCCCTCATAGCTACAGGAAAAGAAAAGAAATAGGAAGATGACTTCTTTAAATCTACAGCATGCCAGGCAAATTCATTCTGCACGGCGTGCTACAGCGGCCTGGAGGATTCGAGGCCATTGTGAGCGGAAGATGAACCCAAGGAAAGCATTCCATAGTTCATCATCAAAATCCTGAAAAAGAAATTGTGACCTCAACTCACAGTTGCGTCAGGTTCTGTTTCAGGATTTAATGACGTCACTTTTTACATTTTTTAAAAAATATATTTATACAGCAGAACAAAATGTTGGGTTCATAATATCATTATGAAATCTGATATATGGCAATGTACTGTATGCAAATTACATTTAAGACAAGTTTTTTTGTTTGCATTTCACATATATAACATAACATACATAACAAAATATTGCAAAAATGGCATTTTATATATATATATATATATATATATATATATATATATATATATATATATATATATATATATATATATATATATATATATATATATATATATATATATATATATATATTATAATTTTCTTTTTTTTAATATTTCCCAAGTTATGTTTAAAAAAAATGAATGTTTTACATTATTTTTTACAAAGAAAGTTTTTACAGTATTTTCAACAATATTTTTCTTCATCTTATTTGTTTTATTTCGGCTAGAATAAAAACAGTTTTACTTGTTTTTAACCACTTTTAGGTCAATATCATTAGACCCCTTAAGCAATATCTTTGTTAAATTGTCTGCAGAACAAACCGTCATTATGCAATCATTTGCCTACCCCAACGTGCCTTAATTAACCTAGTTAAGCCTTTAAATTCCACTTTAAGCTGAATGCCAGTGTCTTAAAGAATAGCTAGTAAAATTATATTTACTGTCATCATGGCAAAGATAAAAGAAATCAGTTATTAGAAATTAGTTAGTAAAACCTTTTTATTTGAATGTGTAAAAAAATCTCTCTGTTGAACTGATTCTGAGAGAATTTGAGAAAAATATACAGGGGGACTAATATATATATATATATATATATATATATATATATATATATATATATATATATATAGACATAATTTGAAAATTTATAGAACATAGAATATAATTTGACATACCATTATTTTAGTAATATGTATACTAACATTACAAATCTAAAATGCTTGAACAAAAAACTGAAAACATCTCATCCAACATGACATTTTGTTCTCATTTAAAAGATTATTTATTTATTGTAAAATAATGTCAAATATTGTGACTGGAACAGAATGTTTTAGTGACATTATAAATGCCTTTGCTGATTTCAATGCATTCCTGCTGAATAAAGGAATTTCTTTCTTAATTAAAAAAAGACTTGAAATGGTTGTACTGTGTTTTCCTATTTTCCATAATATGCATAATTGAATTCAATTTATTTAAACATGATGCAGTAACATCTATCAGTAGGGGCCATCAAGGTCAAATCTGGTTAGTAACTCTCTCAAACTATTATTGCACTGCGAATTAAAAAAAAAAAAAAAAACACATTCCGACTCTTTTCTTTTAGAAAATCACCACCTTCCCAGCCCAAAAGAACAGACACAGCTATGAGCAGCACACAAAAAAAGGTAAATAAATAATTATAATATGCCATGATTTGTCATTGTCCCAAATACAAATCATGAATAAGTTATGCAGAGTACAGTCAAATGCTGTCGACAAAGGGCTTTTTGGCAATGCATCCTGTGCATTTCTCAGCTGAACCTTCATGTCAGAGAAACCAAAGCACAGTTATACAAACCTCCATGATGGAAAAGCAACACCTGCGGAATAAATAAATCATGCTGGAAGGCATCATGACTATAAAAGTCCCACAGTGTGATGTCGCTGAAAGTGATCAAGGTTGGGAGCTACTACAGACAGATAGAGATGGAAATGAATCATGTTCTCTGTCTGCTAGACTTGATTATTATTCATTGGACTCAGCCTCGTCAGGGCAGACCTTTAAGAGGTCAATAACACAGTCGTGTTCAAACAAGAGGTCAAGGTTAGGCTGGTTAATGTGACCCAGTGGGACCATCCTGCTCAATAATATAATTAAAATATCTGAAAACAAACAGAGTCTTGATTCACAGTAAGTTTTTTTTTTTTTTTTTTTACTTTATTTATGAAAGCTTTTTTTTATTGACATTTCAGTTGCTGATTTTTTTTTTAAGTATTCATTTTCAAACACAACTGTATGCTTCTTTTCTTTTTCTTATATATGTTCATTATTTTATTTTTCTTCAATATCTTGTTTATTTCACAATTCAGATTTTTTAAATCATATTTATTTTGCATAATTTGCATAATATGTGTTTATGTTCATTGTAATTCATATTTTCATCAACTTTGCAAGAAGCCTACCAACAGACCAAATAAAGACCAATGAGTGACCATAGCAAAAGAATTTGCAATCTAGAACATTGCATATAACTAATAGTAAACAAGGCAAGCATATTTGAGACAGTTGATTAGTCACATGCATGTATTTAAAGCTCATTACACACCGAAATATTAATTAATTAATTAATTAATTCATTCATTCATTCATTCATTTACCTTTCTTTGACTTTGACTATTTTAAAGTTCACCTCAATGGAATAAACCGCCAACTATTCCAGCATATGTTTTATGCAGCGGATGTCTCTCCAGCCACAACCCAGTACTGGGACACACACACACACATACACTACGGCCAATTTAGTTTATTCAATTTACCTATAGCGTACTGTATGTCTTTGGAAAGTTTTTAAAGATGTTTGGACAATTCACAGCCACTGTACAAGAAGGCAAAATCCAGAATGCTGTCACTCACATCAGAGAGCACTTTATTTTAGACAAACGTAGCACTAAATATAAAAAAAGAATGTGGCAAATGAATGAACCAGTGCTGTAGACTAATGTAATCTGGTTTTAATGCCTGGCATGCAATATGCATGCAGCTGTTTGGCAAGTGTGTGTCCATACCTTTGAGGCACTGCCACTTCAGGACTAATTTATGTGTGGGAATATGTGTTGTATGCATGCAGTACTACAAGATGAGTGTCAAAATGCCACTGAGTTCCTGAAATTTAAATTTTAGATTAATCCTACTCAGCTCTTAAAAAAAAAAAAGACGTGAATGTCCATTGGAATTTAAATAGACAGAGTATTTCCTGTTTCTTTTTGGAAGCATTACTGCTTATGTTGATTGAATGGTAACACTTTATTTCGATGGTCCATTTGAGTATTAGTAGACTGTCTGATACAGACATTCAACAGGCATAAAAACTTACTAACCCTAACCATAACCCCGACCTAACAGTCTACTTTAGTCTATTGAGAATTAGTTGGCATGTAGATGCAATGTTACTTAAACTCAACAAAAGGACCATTAAAAATAGAAATAAAGTGTGACCGATTGAATTGTTCTGACTTTTCACAAGTTGCATCGAACTCAAGATTTCTGTTTTAGGATACAGACCAAAAAGAAGATTTTGGACTTCAATCTGCAAAGACAATACTGTTCCTACGGCAAAACTTACCGGGTGAAAAAGTTTTAATTTCCCATTATTTACATTAACATTTTTTTTTCATAAGTCTAAAACCAAATTTTTGTTAATTTAGTATTTTTTCATTTTAAAATGGCGTTTTCACTAATCATTTCTCATGCAAAACTAATTTCTCATACAATACTTAAACAGCTAATGTACAAGAGAATTTA